>NW_015539924.1:1178101-1186486 GCF_001515605.1 Sinocyclocheilus anshuiensis
CACACACACACACCCACCCACCCCACAGGGGTCTAGCATTGCATGAGGACTGTTAGCATTATTGCCAATTGAATGGATAGGATGATGGGATAGGCAGTAAACCTCTGGTTCTCTGAAAGACCCCCAGTCATAAACAAACCAGACAACCACAACACAAGCATAGAGCCATCAGCTTCCCGCAAACATCTTTAGTAGAGCTCATCCACCAAAAATAGAGGAAAATGATACAACCTTTAAGGTGAAGAGTGTAATTTTTAAACAGAAATCTAATTCTGAAGGGTCTAAACACTTACAATTTCAAAACATTGCTCTAGTTTGTTTGGGTGGACAAACATGTTAATTTCTGCATAAATCAATAGCATGTGTTTGGGGCAGATTTACTTATCAATCATCATATCAACAGGAACATAAATGCCTGTAAAAGTGTAAATGCAGATCTACAATAATACAAATGTACTATTATTATTACATTTCAACAAAACTGAATACTTAAAAGGCTAATGGACTGAGATATTTTCATCTTATGTTCTCTGCCATCTGGTTCGTTTCCCAAAAGGTAACTCTTGCTGGTCCCTCTGAAAATTTGTCTGAACACTTTTGATCTGAGAGGCATGTAGAACCTTGTCCAAAACAGGGAAGCCATTAGGTTTAAACTGAAATAGGAATTGAAAAGATGGAGGGAGGTTTCCTCTTCTGTGCAACTGAGATCATGTCTGCATTAAATGTGAAACCATGAGGGCAAAAGGTGATTAAAGTTCATTCAAAAAAATGTGAAGGCTCTGCATTAAATGAAAAACTACCTGTGAACAAGAACCAGGATCAGTGAAAGTCTTGCTTACTTTGACAAAGGTTTCAGGTGACCGTCACCAAAAAAAGAGAGAGCCGAGGTTCCACTTAAATAGTTTCTTATGATGTAATTTCCCCCCACAAAATTACAATTATATACTCCTACTGCACACACTGTCCTGATGAGGTAATGGCAATACATTTTAATTAATATTTTAAATATTGTTAAAAAATTTGGTAGAAAACATTGCATTAGCCAGTAGAATATACATTGAAAAGATTATTTTAAAAATAAAAAAACAGTTTTTTCTCAACCCACAACTATACACAAAAAAATCTGATCTATTTTTATGAAACACTGAAATAGTTGACCGGCGTTATAAAAAAAACCCAAAAACAAAGTTTACTGAAGTGACAAAAACATTAAATAAAATATCATTACCATGCAAATTATTATGTATTATTATAATGTTTTGCATCATCTAGTCATACACACAGACGTAAAGGGACAATCATTCAAATTAACACAGACCCACAAGTGTACGCTAGGTTAAAAATTAGATCCCCTCAAAAATAGAATGATGATGTCTATCATTGCACTATAATGTGTTGTTGATCCTGTCTGCACATATAGGGGGAACCGAGGACTTAATTAGAGCTTTGACAAGCCCACTCTCCAAAAGTGATGAGATTATCCATAATTGATGTCACAGTCGATTACAGTTCGGTCCATTGCCGGTCCACTGGCAGGTCTAGCCTCGGTTCAGGCCTCAGGACATTAATGAAAAGCGTGGTTTTGCCCCGATCAAGCGGTTTCTACTGTGGGACGGCAGATTTTAGCAAACAGCCTAATGACTGTTTGAAGTTTAATAAAGCCATGACCCTATTCCAGTGCCGCAACCTTGCGGATCCCCCCAAAATTTAGTGGACCGGAGAACAATAAGGCAAAGAAAAGCTCATCATTAACTGGAGGGCCTTTTTCGACCAGCGATGTGTGGAGGCAGTTTGTGACTTCATTGTCGGAGGAGGAAAAAAAGTGCATTTATTTACATGCAAACAAAGTTGACAAGAGCTAAGAGGTTACTGAGCCGCCTGGTCCTCTCAAACACAGGGGAGTGAAAGGAGGGGGCTGGTGAACAAACAGAAAGTTTTTTTTTCCTGGTCCGTAAAAGAGCACGTCTAGCTCAGAGGAAACAACCAAAGGGCTTTCTGAGACACTCAGAGTCTAGTGTGACCCAATTCTGGAAACCAGTTCCGGTTATTTGGTGATGTACTTGCTGTAAGGTACATGTGAGTGAAAATTTTGTGCTCTTAAACAAGAAAAGAAATGGATAATGGGAAGGTTTTTACAGTGTAGTTGATTTGAACATCTATGTGGAGACCATTAAAAGAGCATTAAAAAAGTAATGTCTATTAAATTCATGAATAAATATTTAATTAACAAATACTTTCTCATTGGTGCCACATTTAGTTAAGAATGGGGTTGACTTCCTGTTAAATCAACCGTGTCCATAGAATATGTGCCATTTTAAAAGAGCTAAATAATAGTCCAATAAGAATCTTGCTGAACATATCCAAAAGTGTCATGTAACCTTCTTAACTTCAATGCTAAGCGAACAGGAATCGCAGCACACAACCATTTCCATTTCTTTTAAGTCATCCTTCTCTAAGATGAATTCTCCTCCACAGCGGCAGCTGTACGTATAACACTCAGTGTCTGAAACAGAAGAGATGCTTTGTAATTATAACCCAGACTGAAATTTAACCAGTAAACTGCATGAGAACAGAGCACTAACCACAATCCCAGTTCATGTCGTCGAGGGTTATATGAGCGTCCACTGGCCAGCTCTGTTTCAGTTCATTTGCTGCAGAGAGAAACATAATATAAAGATGCAGTCAAATTGATGTTTGAGTCCAGTATGAAGCAAGCAATGAAAGAATATGCTATTTTTCTATCATGAACAAACCAATATTTCCTAAAGGGCCACTTAAAGGGTTAGTTCACCCAAAAATGAAAATTAGCCTGTGTTTTACTCGCGCTCAAAGCATCCTAGGTGTATGTGACTTTCTTCTTTCAGACGAACCCAATCGGGAGTTATATTAAAAATTGTCCTGGCCCCTCCAAGCCTTTCAATGGGGGTAAGTGGGTGTTGGTTGTCAACAGTTCAGAAGACTTGAAATAAAGTGCGTGCATCCACAATAAAACGTCCCTCACACAGCTCCAGGGAGTGAATAAAGGCCTCCTGTAGCGAATCCATGCATTTTTGTAAGATAAATATCCATATTTCAAATGTAATAAACACTTTTCTCACTTCCACTGACTGTGGTACGTGGAAGACATGCAGACGGATGACGTAGGACGTATGCGTCATGCACGCGCCTCTGAGAAATGCAGGAGAAAAGGAAACAAAGTTTCCTTACTTTAGCAAAGGAAAACCAGTGTCCTCTTGGCTTATATCGAAATCCTCCGACATTTCTCTTTACAAATCTTCGTTTTGTGCTTCTAATTCGTGAATGGTGTTTTGTTTTGTCTCCGCGTTCATCACTAATCACGCAACGTCGACGTCTTACATCATCCGCCGGAATGGCTTCCGCGTATGACAGTCAGCGGAAGTAAGAAAAAAAAGTGTTTATTATGCTTGAAATATGGATATTTATCTTACAAAAATGCACGGATTCGCTACAGGAGGCCTTTATTCACCCCCCGGAACCGTGTGAGGGATGTTTTATTACGGATGCACTCACTTTATTTCACGTCTTCTGAACTGTTGACAACCAACATCTGCTTACCCCCATTGAAAGGCTTGGAGGGGCCAGGACAATTTTTAATATAACTCCCATTTGATTAATCTGAATTAAGAAAGTCACATACACCTAGGATGCTTTGAGGGCGAGTAAAACACAGGCTAATTTTCATTTTTGGTTGAACTAGCCCTTTAAGAAGTCATTTGTCATTTTAGTTTTAGCATAGCATATGGGAATGCAATACATTATGGCAGAAGGTAGTGCCATATTACATTTTACATTTAAACGAAAATGAGGCTGGGAATTTTTTTTCTCTAAATCGTACTGTGCATTCAATGGATGTACATTTCTTTTTTTAAAGGGATAGTTCACCCAAAAATGAAAATTCTGTCATTAATTACTCACCTTATGTCGTTCCAAACCCAAGACCATTATTCATCTCCACAACACAAATTAAGATATTTTTTATGAAATCTGAGAGCTTCCTGACCCTGCATAGACAGTAATGCAACTACCATGTTCAAGGCACAAAAAGTATTCTTGTAGCTTCATAAAATTAAGGTTGAACCACTGATGTCACATGGACTATTTTAGTGATGTCCTTACTACCTTTCTGGGCCTTGACCATGGTAGTACCCTTGCCGTCTATGGAGGGTCAGAGAGCTCTCGGAACTATGCCTTTAACACCATACCGATTCATCAGCTGAAAAAAATAAAAATAAAAAATAAAAACTTTCAGTGGACAAAAACTCCATAAAACAATTTGAAAGTTGTGTGTTGTGAAAATTACATGATCTAGGACCTTTAATACAATATATTAAATAGAGATGGGTCACGATTTTCCAATAGTCGATTAGTTGATTTAATTATAGAATATCGAATAGGTTGTGCGATTATTGTCTTAAAAAATGTCCCCATGTTTTCCGTGCTGATACGGTGGTGACGCGTTCACGTAAGCAGAGGGTGGCGCTAAAAAGCTGTCTCAGACAACAGAACAACACATTGTCTCACGTGCACAATGTAGACTTGTGTGGCATAAAAAAAAAGACTTGCGTAGCATATAACTGTTACAGTAACTTGGGACGATGTCAAATACGAGCTCTGTGCGCACCACAAACACCCCCGATTGGGTTAGAGGTGTGGCTGAATCCGTATTCAAAAAGGCGCGGAAAACAAATAACACGTTCTACGGAGCCACTAAAGGGTCATGGTTAGCCGCTTGCTAGCGGTAGCCTGGTACATTACAGTACATAACATTTCACTTACCACATAAACAGAGTAAGGAGAGATGACTGATAGGATGATGGTGAATGATTTGCAGATCCTGAGCACCACTGACAAACATCTAATCTTGTAAAATGTGTGGTAAGTACTGCCGAGTGCTGGCCTCTGAGAAATGCAGGAGAAAAGGAAACAAAGTTTCCTTACTTTAGCAAAGGAAAACCAGTGTCCTCTTGGCTTATATCGAAATCCTCCGACATTTCTCTTTACAAATCTTCGTTTTGTGCTTCTAATTCGTGAATGGTGTTTTGTTTTGTCTCCGCGTTCATCACTAATCACGCAACGTCGACGTCTTACATCATCCGCCGGAATGGCTTCCGCGTATGACAGTCAGCGGAAGTAAGAAAAAAAAGTGTTTATTATGCTTGAAATATGGATATTTATCTTACAAAAATGCACGGATTCGCTACAGGAGGCCTTTATTCACCCCCCGGAACCGTGTGAGGGATGTTTTATTACGGATGCACTCACTTTATTTCACGTCTTCTGAACTGTTGACAACCAACATCTGCTTACCCCCATTGAAAGGCTTGGAGGGGCCAGGACAATTTTTAATATAACTCCGATTTGATTAATCTGAATTAAGAAAGTCACATACACCTAGGATGCTTTGAGGGCGAGTAAAACACAGGCTAATTTTCATTTTTGGTTGAACTAGCCCTTTAAGAAGTCATTTTAGCACCACATTTTAGCATAGCATATGGGAATGCAATACATTATGGCAGAAGGTAGTGCCATATTACATTTTTGACAGAAACGAAAATGAGGCTGGGAATTTTTTTTCTCTAAATCGTACTGTGCATTCAATGGATGTACATTTCTTTTTTTAAAGGGATAGTTCACCCAAAAATGAAAATTCTGTCATTAATTACTCACCTTATGTCGTTCCAAACCCAAGACCATTATTCATCTCCACAACACAAATTAAGATATTTTTTATGAAATCTGAGAGCTTCCTGACCCTGCATAGACAGTAATGCAACTACCATGTTCAAGGCACAAAAAGTATTCTTGTAGCTTCATAAAATTAAGGTTGAACCACTGATGTCACATGGACTATTTTAGTGATGTCCTTACTACCTTTCTGGGCCTTGACCATGGTAGTACCCTTGCCGTCTATGGAGGGTCAGAGAGCTCTCGGAACTATGCCTTTAACACCATACCGATTCATCAGCTGAAAAAAATAAAAATAAAAAATAAAAACTTTCAGTGGACAAAAACTCCATAAAACAATTTGAAAGTTGTGTGTTGTGAAAATTACATGATCTAGGACCTTTAATACAATATATTAAATAGAGATGGGTCACGATTTTCCAATAGTCGATTAGTTGATTTAATTATAGAATATCGAATAGGTTGTGCGATTATTGTCTTAAAAAATGTCCCCATGTTTTCCGTGCTGATACGGTGGTGACGCGTTCACGTAAGCAGAGGGTGGCGCTAAAAAGCTGTCTCAGACAACAGAACAACACATTGTCTCACGTGCACAATGTAGACTTGTGTGGCATAAAAAAAAAGACTTGCGTAGCATATAACTGTTACAGTAACTTGGGACGATGTCAAATACGAGCTCTGTGCGCACCACAAACACCCCCGATTGGGTTAGAGGTGTGGCTGAATCCGTATTCAAAAAGGCGCGGAAAACAAATAACACGTTCTACGGAGCCACTAAAGGGTCATGGTTAGCCGCTTGCTAGCGGTAGCCTGGTACATTACAGTACATAACATTTCACTTACCACATAAACAGAGTAAGGAGAGATGACTGATAGGATGATGGTGAATGATTTGCAGATCCTGAGCACCACTGACAAACATCTAATCTTGTAAAATGTGTGGTAAGTACTGCCGAGTGCTGGTAATCGCTCTCACTAATGCATTCATATGAATGTAATCTTTACTGTGCTACTTTATCTGTATCTGATTTAGAATGAGCAGAAATAATATAATATAACGACCCAAAGACAAAAGAACTGATAAAAAAGCTGTTATAGGAGCAACAGCCATGTGGGCAGCGCTGTGTCATATGCCATAGCTGTGCACAAGGTGTTTATCACAGCTCCAGACTTATTTGTTCATTAATGACGTCATCAGCGACTAGTCGACTTCAACTCGACTTTCATCACATAAAAGTCGACTTCAAAAAAATCAGAAGTCGTTCAACCCCTAGTAAGTACTGCCGAGTGCTGCTCCGTACGTGTGATCGCGAATCTCGAAAGTGAAAGTAAAAAACAAGCGTGCGTTCATAAGCGATTTCAATGCCCCGCATATTAATAATGGCTCCCTGATGCCCGCAGTTTATATACAGTATAATTACCCAACGATATAATTGCGACAGAAGATATTGAAGTATATTTTTCCTCCTATCACGTATTTATTCCCTTTAGGGATAAAATTGTTTTGAAATGGAAATGTCCTAGCCTTATGAGCAGTTGATTTATGCCAATCGATGGACTGTTATGATAACAAGTGCCGTCATTCGGTTATGTTTATTATATTAATATGTTTCAGCACGTTACAATCATTATGGCTTGAGTTAAGGTAGCCTATCTTTTGAATTAAACAGTTTATCATACAGACTGAAAGCGTGAATCCCGTCCCTCTCCCTGTTCATGGGTGTTTGTGCGTGCAAGTGGGGGAGGGGTGCGATTTTCAAATAATAATTGAATAATACCCAACGATTTTCAAATATTATTTTTGCTTGGAATGCCCATCCCTAATATTAAATTCAATATGGCATCTAACCTGACTAGGGTCTATATTTCAATGTACTCTGAAAGCTACATTTCATTTACCACTTTGAATTTTTGTCAAAAAAAGGACACACCCGGAAACTTTGAGCTCCTGCAGCAAAGAAAAAGTGTCGGGAAGATTCAAAGCATCTGTAAAAAGTTTCCAGAGCAATCCTTGCTCGTTGAAATATTTAAGCAATAATCACAGAGGACAGGTGGGCCGCTGTTCCACTTATAAGAGATTTAGAAAAAGGGAAGCTGCGAAGTCATCTGAGGTCATTTAGAGTGTCTTCGCAAAGCCTTCATGTCTCCTACTGCTGCTATGAATACACACAAATGAGTTGTCTTAAAATATTCATTGAATATTCAAGCAGGGAATGCTGGGCATCTCAAAAGGCACTGCTTTAAAGGCAGCTAATAAGTGAATTTAAAACTAAACCTGTGTGTGAAAAAGTGCAATATGACAATTAATTGTCAAGAGGCCGAGAATGAAATTAGATCACATCGCTTCAGAATGAATTGAGGAATCACGACACTTCCACGTAACGGTTCTTGTCCCTTTCTGGCAGCTTGTCTGAGATACTGGCAATTAACAGGTTTGAGTGCAGTGTTTTATCATGCTTTCTTTTAATTAGTTTAAAGGAATGTCCTAAGTAGGTGCCACTTCAGTTCTTGCAACCAATTTCCATCATTCATTCCCTACAGGTACATAAAAGAACTTGATGAGACAAAGAAATGAGCTCCGTTGTTGAAATGAGTAGTCTGATATGTCTCCATTTACCTCAAAAATATCTCTAGACTTGTGCCGGTATTCGGTAATGCGATATATCACGGTAATGATAA
>NW_015539924.1:1188729-1213177 GCF_001515605.1 Sinocyclocheilus anshuiensis
AGGCTATTTATTTTCAAACTTTTTTTACATTTTAATCTGGACTACAACATGCCCTAGATATTGTTTGAAAGTGTTTTGATTCTTTATTGTTCGGTCACACTTTACATTAGGGCTTCATTAGTTAACATAAACTGCCAATGAAAAATTCTTCTGAACATTCATTAATCTTAGGTAATTACAATATTTAATAACAGGATGTTAAAATCGAGAGTTGCAGCTGTGTTATTTAATGAGATAACATGAACTAAGACTTGTATTTTTTAAACAAAGATTAATAACTTCTGTAGCAAATGTAGCTATTGCTCATTGTGAATGTTAATGCATTAACTAAGCTTAACTAATGAGGTCTTATTGTAAAGTGATACCTATTGGTCTTTATAGTTCTTTTGCACTTTAATCTGTGTAAAACTTTTAACTTTACACATTTTTCTGTATTGCTTTATTGCATTTAAATGTTCAGTTATTTTTGTTATAAGAAAAAAGTTATTAAACCTGTTATACTGTATTATGACAGCACTTTTTTTTTTAAACTTAATTTCAATATCGTGATAATACCATATACCGTAATAAAAGCATTAGCAATTAATCGCAACATGACAATTTGATACCGGCATATCCCTAAATATC
Source organism: Sinocyclocheilus anshuiensis (assembly GCF_001515605.1). Classification (NCBI taxonomy): domain Eukaryota; kingdom Metazoa; phylum Chordata; class Actinopteri; order Cypriniformes; family Cyprinidae; genus Sinocyclocheilus; species Sinocyclocheilus anshuiensis. The sequence continues at coordinate 1,189,357 of NW_015539924.1, forward strand.
TAATTCGGATATAAAATTAAGCAAAAATTTTATTTAAAATGTTAAGTAGGAAGTAGGAAGACTTCAGTTATGCAACCCAACAACTCAATTAATTACCTCACACTATTCAGAGTACCCCAGAATAAACTCCAGTAACAAATGCATGACTATCCCTTGATGCATTTCTGCTCAGTCATTAAATCAGAGATGCATAAACTGATTAGAGGCATAAAGACTTCTCCTATGACAGTAAACACAAGTAAAATGCTATCTTCTTCTCATATCTCATGAATAAGACTCATGAATATTAATGACTGAATACATTTCTGATAAGAAGGGTGCATGAATATTTATAAATACTATATATTTTGTAACTGCGAAAGATTAAGCCAATCAGACGTGGCCTTTTAAATAGAGGCCAAAGTGTTTGACAGCAAACTATGTCTGGTCAATACTGACGTCTAGTGAATGACTGCAGGGCAAGCTACTTAAGTTAGATGGGGATTAGTATATCCTTTGAGCTGGCCAGAATCAATTCCAAATGTAATTAAAGCAGAGCATATAGAGTTGAGTAGAGAGCCAAGATTATTTTTAATATCCCCTTAGACTAAAATATCAACAATAGGGTTTATGTTAAATGATTGCGCAGACTCTTTTCTTCTAAGGATGCACCGATATTATGTATCAAAAATTACTGTCATGTTATAAGTGAAGACCAATTAATAGTCACTGTTAAAATTCTATACTATAATGCCTGATAAAATAAAAAATAAAATCAGCAGAAAAATTAAATACAATAGTGCATTTAGGCATCATAACATTATACTGTAATATTCATTTTGGCATTTTCATTTTTTTTTTGGTGTTTTGCCTTTATTATGATATGACTGGAGAGCAGATAGAAAGCGAAGTGGGAAAGAGAGAGGGGGTGGGACCAGGAAACGTCGGATTCGGATCGAACTCGGGACGCCCGTAACGCAACGCCATTATATGTCAGTGCACTTGCACACTAGGCTATCGGCGCCAACCATTTTGACCTTTTCTAATGAATATATTAAATAGTGATATAAAATTTTTTTTTTAATTGTAAAAAAATCTGTTATTCTGTTTTAACTTTAAATGAGCATTAAAAGGCAAACCTTTATTTAACACTTGCATATGAAGTCAAAACAAAGCATGTCTGATGTGGGAAATAAAGTCACTGCATCTAATTGAAGAGGTCAACTCCATCACTCCTGCATGTGCAGCCCAGACGAGGCCTGGCTTTTCTGTGGATGCTCTCTAAATGTCAATTCTGTGGCTGTGGCGATCTATGTTAGCAAGTAGCTGCGCAAAGTGTTCCCTCCCAAAGGCGATGCCACAGCTCCCCAGTTAATGGCGCACAGGACCCTGGATGTACACTTATTGAAGGTCCTAATGGAGGGCTAGGGGGACCTTTTTCCTTAGGCGAGAGAGGAGAGAAGCAGACTATCACTTCATGTAAGAATTGGCCATGTGTGACAGACCTGACCTACATTCTCTCTCGCTATCTTTCTTTATTTCCCTCCTCCTCTACTACCCACAATTCTCGCTATCCTCTTCTGTAAGGAAGCATCTGTCCAGACCAAAGACAATAGCTCTGTTTTCATTCCTTCCTTTGGTATTTTAAATATTTTAGACAATTTTAGTTGTCTGTCCCAAAGGGCTAGTGACAAATCTTGTTTATGCTCTTAATACAGTTTTATCAACATTGACGAACAGAAATGAATGATACATTTTTACATTATTATCTAGAGTAAATGCTTTGCTGTGCATTCGCAAAATTCAGTAAAGTGAAGCCTGTTATATCTAAACATAATTCTTCAAAAATTGTCTAGTACTCTTTCAAAAGTGGATGAAATCAAAATTGCTAAAGTATTCTGGGAGGTTGCTATGAGATTAATTAGCAATTCTATTTGCCCATTTTTTAAATTTTTTTTATTGTTGCCCATTTTATTATTCAACAGTCAAAAAAAACCGCAAGCGTGGTCGCTTAGCAAAAGCATTTACTGAGCCTTTATGAAATTCAATAAAACAGCCCATCTAAACAACTAATTCCTCCAAATCTCTTCAGTCTAGTATGGTTTCAATACTTGAGAGCCCATGAGAGGACAGACAGGTGGGAACATACCCCGCAGCTGAAGGTTGTACTCCTTCCTGCTCTCCTCATTACTCAAGATCTTCCAAGCTTGGTCAACGTCAATGAATCTCTGCAGGTGCTGCTCCGCTTCACCTTCTGATACGTCCGGCCTCTGCTTGTCCGGGTGAAACTACCAATCAAAATTGAGCAACGAAATTGATGACAATCATGCTTTACTGAAACTATTACACATGGACATTTATGTTTAATTAAATCACAACTGAAACTGACAATATGACTGGAGATACAAAAGATAGACTAGAAGAATGTAAACAAAACGACAGTTGACGGAAGTTTATGGGCAATTTGCTGATGGACTAGCCTTGCAATTTTTGGACAATTTACCAGTGAAGGCAGAGCATGGATACTAATACGGACAATGGTGCAAAAAAAAGGCAAAATATATATCAGTTAGGACAGATGTGTCTTCTCAATGATGAGGCTAGACAGAGTGGATAGTTAGAAGGGCAAAGGGTGCCTCCTTCCTCCAGCCAAAAACACTAATGCGATCTCCACTTCACATCCTAAAATATGACAGTTCATACCGTAACATCACAGCTTACTTTTTTTTTTTTTTACCCAGAAGTCTAATGCAGCCCCCAAAAGTGAGCTTTAGGGGTTATTTTGACAGTCCCTTCCAGCCTGGATGGATTCTTACAGTATAGAATTATTCTTCTCCTTGAGGACTCTACAGAGCGCAGGCTGTGGCTATCGATTAGTGGGGGTTGAGGGTCAGCCGAGCCGCGGGGCTCTTCATTCGCCCACTGGAGAAGAGCAAAGTTGAGAGGGGCAAACGGAAATCAACTTAGATCCTTTCGAGCAGGCATTCAACCAAACTCTGATTATGCTCTGGCACAGGCGAGCAGAGCATTGCATGTGTGTGTGTTTGTGTTTTTGTATGGTCGCTATAGTTCAGAAACTGCACCGCCGCCAAAGTCGGGTAATGATGCATGGGGTGACACTGGCCTACAATAACCAACAATCCGGGGCAAGCCAATTACTGTCCACAGTGATTATATTTTTAATTTTAAGTAACAGGAAGACTGAATTCAACTAATCATTTCAAGCAATTACCTTTAAAACGAATTAAAATTTAAGGGCGCTTGTTCTCTGTTGTTTCCCGTTCATCCCCCCCTTCTCTGTTTGTGTTTTTGTTGTTGTTTTCACTTTGTTAATGGGCGGTCAGAATGCAACGAGAAAAGCAAATGCAGCAACAAGCCAAAAATTAACCTCCTGATTGAGAGAATCATTAACCGTTTCTTGGCGTTATCACAGTGCGGGTGAAAGAGGGCAAGCGCTCAGCCGCCTCGAATATGAAAAAGAGGGGCTGATGAGCTTTAACTGAAAGAACCTTAAATATATTGACGTAAATCATTCATTGGTGCCATCCAAAAGATGGAAGGCTTTTGGGAGCGAGTTCACTCCAGTATTAGCGCTTTCACATGCCGCTATTACGGAGGATTTCAAGTTGGTAAAATGCAAGAAAGCATCCTTTTTCACTCAAATCTTAGTTTAATTAAAAGTACCAGAGTAAAAAAGACATTAAGATTAGGAACTGCACAGGATACCAGCTAAGAGGATTAAATCGATCTGTGTTTAGGACGCTTCAGATCAGAGGATCAGAGAATGACCAAAGCTAAATAGCTAAAGTGAAAACCTGAGCTGTAAGTGAAACTTTAAATCAGCATGTGCAAAAATTTCAAATGAAACCAAACCCTTATGTATCCTTAGATATCAGAAATACTGTTTTTATTTCTGTGGTAAATCTGAAACACCACCCATCCTAAAGTCCACTTCTATTCTCAGCCAGACCAGAAACAGAAAAACAGCTCTGTTCCTGAACCCTGAGAATGGTCGCACAAGCTTGGCAGCACAATTTCTCAGTTACCTCCAGCAGGACGCCAGATTCTGCCAGAGAATTAGACTCTCTCCCCAGTGGCGGAATTGGAGATAGGGTTTTGCTTTCCTCTACTCTTTGTAGGTGAGCTTGAGGAGTCAGGACCACAGGTGTGAAGTGCAGCTTAGCCCTGGCAAACACATACCGCTGCTTCACAAACATCTCCCTGGGTAGTCTTTTGTCAAATAGACTATCCCTGTTTCAGGTCTGTCGTAACTGAGCGTTTGATTTAGTGTCTGATGGAAAGATGAAGGAATGCTGGGCTGAATGTAAAAATGCCATATTTTTTTATAAAGAAAAATGTATGCATATTTTTAAATTGCTCAAAGACAAACTTAAAAATTGTGCAAAATGACCTATTTAATTTAGTAAAAATGTTCCTGGTTGTATTAGGCATGGTTTATTAACGTTTCCTTTTAGAAGAACATAATTTAATAAATTTTTAAGACAAATTGATTACAATAAATTGATTACATACACTACTGTTCATAAGTTTGGGGTCAGTAAGATGTTTTAATGGTTTTATTTAAATAATTATCTTATGCTTACCAAGGCTGTATTTATTTGATCAAAACAGTAATACTGTAATATTATTACAGCTTAAAATAACTGTTTTCTATTTTAATACATTTTAAATGCCATTTACTCCTGTGATGAGGACAATGAATTTTCAGCATCATTACTCCAGACTTCAGTGTCACATAATCCTTCAGAAATAATTCTAATATGCTGATTTGCTGCTCAGTTGTGTTGATTAATATTATTTTTCTAGATTCTATGATGAATAAATATCAAAATACAGCAGTACAGCAAAAAAAAAAAAAAAAAACGTTTATAATATCAGAAATGCCTTTACTGTCACTTTTAATCAAATTAATGCATCCATGCTGAAAAAAGTATACATTCTTAAAAAAAAAAATCTTAATGACTCCAAACTTTTGAAAAGCTGTAATGTTAAAATATATTAAATGTTTCATGCTATACATAATTCTGTCAGAAACTGGGCACATCTTTTTAAAATAAAATTAAAAAAAGATTATTGGGGATTATTTTTACAAGAAAAAAGTATTTCAGTCAAAATGTCATGTTTAATTCAACGAGTTACTTTCTAATGAAAATCATTTCTACACCCAATTTTTAGTTTATATCAATGAAATTTCTGAAAACATTAGCTAGATTTGAACATTAATGCTTACTATGCCGTTTTCCAAAGTCTTCTCAGGACGCATTCTGACGTTACAAACACTAATCACACATTTCCTATGGTGTCACTCTACAACTTCCAGTCTGCGTGGCTCAGGTACTTGTCATAAATACATAACACAACGAGAGGCTGGTGCTCAGTTAGAGCGGCCCGTCCTCCTGCCCCTCTGGAGTTACACGCTTTAATTGCTGTCTCTTTGCACGCATTGTAAAATATTCATTTACTGGGGCTAATGGAGCTTGGAGAGCAGGAACACAATATAAAGGGCTGGGCAATTTGGAGCACTCGCCAGCTCTAACAATACATCATCATCTCTCAGAGGCTGCGAAGGGAGTACTGCCACATCCTCCGCTGGGCTCTAGTATGCTGCCTGCAGCCGCTCTCTGCTTCAGTGGAGAGGGAGCAGAGGAGACGGGGCACAAAGGCTACTACCATCACACTACTGCCACCTACTGTCAGGCTGATCTGACAGTAGACTGAATGAACGCAGGACACTGACCGACTGCAATCCGTATTACAGCAGTATGGATTGGTTTAAGCCTGAGGTTACACTGGTAATGCAAATGGTGTGGTTGATTCTGGATCCGTAAACTGACTCCTGTTCAACTGTCTAGCTATAATATGAAGAAACAGATATAATTTCTATCATGCAACACTGATTCATTTGACTTGGATCAGAAGTTTTAAAACCATCATCAATTTCATTACCAATCACTTTCCTGCTGTATATTGCGTAAGGCGCTGGTCTGGACTCTTCAAACTGCTTCTACAAATTGCACGGCACACATCCTGATTGATCGACTGGTGTTATGTGATTGCTGTAATTAAAATGGGTTTGGGATTAAACAAATCAGCTTAAGTATAACTCCAGCAATGTGTATTAATGAAAAATACTGATGCCATTGATTAATTGTGCATATGTTTTCAAAGCTCGTATTTAGCAAGAACAATTTGCCCTTGGAGGAAACTTTAATGGGAGAATCATGCATAATCTTTATCTAGGTATGAATTTTATCACTATGAACTTGGTAGACATGCACTGAATAACATATTAGACAGCATTTATGGCAGTGGTTCACAGTCTTTTTGACTCCAAAGCCTACCATTTTTCGAGACGATTTTCAAACCTATGAGCATCAATATATTAAAACAAAAATACTAACAACAGCAATTCATTTTGTGATTTCAGAAGTTTCGAAAAACTGGTCTGCATGACTGTAATATATAGGACCAAATCTCCACATTATGGTCAGGAGTGAGTTGAAAGTAACCCACGAGGGAATTTTTTTTTATTATGTTTTTGAAATAAGTCTCTCATGCTCACCAAGGCTGCATTTACTAAATTTAAAATTGAGTAAAGCAGTGATATTGTGAAATATTATTATAATTTAACATAACTGTTTCTATTTTAATACATATTAAAATGAAATGTATTCCTGTGATGGCCAAAGCTGAATTTTCAGCACCATTACTCCAGTCTTCAGTCACATGATCCTTTAGAAATCATTGTAATATGTTGACTTGCTGCTCAATTATTAATACTGGTTCTTATTATTAATGTCTAAAACAGTTTGCTGAACACTTACCATAAGTATGAGCTTCTGATACTTCTGTTTCAGCTCTTTAATGTCATCTGTTGGACAGGCACCCAGTATTGAGTACCAGTCTTTCTGTGGGCCACTGGAATCTACCATAATCCTAAAGAATACAAACAAAAAATGCACAGGAAAGCATGAATTATGTATTTAAAACAAGAGGTACGTGCAGGACGATTTGCTAACTATTTATTTACAACACCCCCCCAACTCTTTAAAGCAATGATTAGTTAATAGTCAATAGGTTTAAAACATTTTGAACTGTCTTTAGTTGTCAGTTAGTGGACAAGATGTACTGTACGCCACATATAACTACCGTAACAGCATACAATGCGATAAAAAGTGTAATGCACATATATACTGCAGAATGATATCGTATAAGTAAACTGTCGTGCTTACTAACCTAATATAAAGAGTTTTCCCCCGTTTCTATGCAGCTGTCATGAGCGTTGGCCTTTCCAGTCCATGCCGCGTGTGAGCGTTTGCCCCGCTCTTTAACGCCCTGACAGAAACACGTATGTTTTACCAATAAGACATATTTTGTAATTAGATATATATGTAAACTACACAAATTGGGCAACAAATCATTTGTACTTATGTTTGTACCTCAACAATGAAATGTCTATGTTCTGATATCCCACTGCTCTCGAGATGACGGAACTCCTCGAATTAAACGTTTCTACACGGAAGCTTTAGAGCGAAACACGCTGCTGTATCTGTGGGAAGAGACATGCTCAAAGCAAAGAGGCTTTTTGTTTGCAGTTTGTTAATCTCTGTATGTATTTAAAGCAGACGTTTTTTTCATTTTAGTTTACAATTTAATGAATAATAATAAAAAAGGATTCCAAAATGGTTCCTAATCGCATGTTATTGGAATTATAGGTATAATAAAATAGATTTATTGATTGATATGTGGGATTTCAAGGTGTGGAAACATGATAGGACATGCATAGAGATTGAAATTCAGAAGAACAAATACGCAGTGTATTATTACAATTACTTAAATCCTAATACTTTTATTTATCAGCAGAAATCCTGATAGAAAGCATGTTTTTTGAAACAAGTATTGTTTAAATACAGAACTGAGCTAAACAAGAAAATGCAACAATCATGACAAAGGGATGTCACAAAATAGTGAAATTTTACATTGGCAAAATTAGTCAAAACACTTCCTTCTGGCAGCATATGTGTGATTGTGACAAGGGTTGCAAGAAAAGTTGGTGGATGTTTGTTAATTGTGCTGGGAGTGATCTAAAATAGCCTGGGTGTCACAGTCTACAGAGGGCAGAAAAAGAAAGAAAAAGAAAAAAAAATCACATGGTGCGCACCTCAGCCACTGTCTCCAGCTGCTAATTAACAAAGTCTTTAATGAGCGCTGTGATAGAAGCCACATGTAACAGACAAACCAGATTGTCTGTCGATGCATGTTTACTCAATTTGGGCTTATTATGCAGCAATTAATAATTCCATGATGAAATGTACTGATTTATTTTTGTTTGACATTTCAGATGTATAAAACACAATAACAACTTTGTTTTCTTGTTTTACTGATGCGTGTAATTCGTTTGTGTAATTCCACTTTCGCCTCTAGAAAATCAAGTCTAAGGGAAGGAAAAGTTGTGGTTTTAGAGAATCTGAAAAGTTACAGCTTCATTACAGAACACTTATCATGAACTTATGCTAATAATGTGATTCCCTTTCTAAAAATATAAAGGCAGCTTTTATATACAGCATTCAAAATATGCAGCGTGTCTCTTAGAAAACCCTTTAACGGAATTATAAAGACACTTTATATGTCATACATTGTCTGTTGTAGAGTCTTTAATACTATTCGACTGCTGTTGTTATTTACAGACTCTGTAGGTGTTAACAAGAAAAGCTTTTGACTGGCGTACATCTAACGGCACTCAAATACCACTTTAATTACTGGAACTGAAAAGTAAACAAAACAAACAGAACAAACTTTACCATGCCATTGTGCAACACTTCTAACATATCATTATTTGTGCTAATTACTGATTTAAAAGTTGGGAGGAATTAAACAAAGTAATTAGCAAATAGCATTCTGATTAGTTCGAGCCTTGTTCTTGTGTATGCGTGTGATGCATAAATCCTTAATAAGGAAAAAATAAGGAAGTGCTTTATGAACTCTGTTGAAAATCTATGCTAACAGATACACTCTTAAAAATAAAGGTTCCAAAAGGGGCTTTTCTAGCAATGGCATATAAAAGAACCATTTTGGGTGCACCAAAGAACCTTTCATTGAACAGCTCCTAAAATAAATTTTCTTATTGTGAAGAACAAATGAATAATCTGTAATAACTTTGGTCCATTGTAAAGAACCTTTTGTGCAATGAAAAAGTTCTCTGGATGTTAAAGCTTCTTCATGTAACCATAGATGGGGTTTTACAGCGATGCCATAGAAGAACTTTGGCTCCCCAAAGAAAGAGCCATTTATTTCTTAGTGTGAAGAACAGTAAGAAAACAGAATAATCTAAAGAAACTTTTGTGGGATGGAAAGATTCTATGGATGTTAAAAGGGGTCATGAACTGAGAAACCAAAATTCCCTTGATCTTTTGACATATAAGAGGTCATTGTAACATCCTGTAAGTTTCAGATCTCAAAACTTTGTCGTTACTGTAAAAACAGCTTATATTAAAGGCAGTCTGCCAAAACGACAGCTTTTGGAATGTTCTACTCTGTGATGTAATAGTGTGGTTAAGCACCGCCTCTACAGAAGAAGATCAGTGCTTGCTTCTACAGCACTGCCTGTTTTGCTCCACCCACCAATTCGCTCATGTAATGTTTACAAGCGAGGCAAACTCGCAGGTCTACGCTGAAACCAAACGATAAAGATGGCTCTGAAGACAACAAGATGCTGTACAGTGCCACGTTGTGGAAAAACAGTGTTTGCATTGCCTTCCTTCTGATCCCAACATTAAGTGGATGAACTTTATTTTTAATGAAGATCCAGACTGCGTCAGTAAGAACTCGGTCCTTTGTTCACTTAATTTTACAGTGGATTCGTTTACAAACAAGGCACAATTCGATGCAGGATTTTCAGAAAGATTGAAACTAAAAGACGATGCTGTGCCAACTATATTGAATCCGACAATAATGTCACAACACAAGTATGAGTAACTGTATTGTATTGAATTATTTATGCATTTTTGACCTAAACCACAGCAGCGTCCATCTATGAGGAATGTACGCTATCAAACATACTCAACTACTTTATTAGCCAATCATAGCAGTGGGCATTTACTTACGAGTCTACAATCCGTATTCAAACAGCGTTCTGATGAGGGGGGTTAAAAACAGGACAGAAAATAGCTTATTACTTCTAAATTATGTTTTTTGATGATAAAAAAAACAAAACTTGATAACGTTATAAGTGGGCCCCAGAGAACAGTACAAAATAAAAACAAAGGCAGTTCATGGCCCCTTTAAAGATTCTTCATGGAACCATCGATGCAAATAAGAAATCTTTAGTTTTAAGGAGGAGGTTTGCTTCTTGAATGGACATGGTGAAGACATCTAGAAGTCTGTGGTTGAAACTGTTGGTGCAAGCTCAGTTGCAAATGGTTCATATTTTGTGAAGAAAAATGAAATTTCATGAAAGACAAATAATTTTATCCAGTTGATATAACGGATGTGGAAGCCAGAGATTATGAGTGATCAGTTTGTTCACTGACCCAGAGTTTAATTTCACCCTGAAATTTGGCTGTAGGAAACTGGCTGTTCCTGCTGTGTCCATAACTCCAGAGATTCATTTTTAAAACTGTGGGCCAAAGAAGCTGTAGGTTACCTCCAAATGCTGTTAAATGTTCAAAATAAAGAACATTTAGGCTATTATGAAAAGGTGACAAAGCATTTTGGGTTCCTTAAAGAACATTCTTAAAAGAACCATTGTTTCCTTAGTGTAAAAAACTTTTTAACAATCTAAAGAACATTTTTCCACTATAAATAACCTTTTGTGCAATAAAAAGAAAGTTGTATTTGTTGCAAGACTTGTTGTATTGCATTCCTTCTGTCCATTTTGGCCATGCATGATTGGGACTAAACAGGAAGTAGTCATCAGGTGTGGTTCAATGTAACCCTCACCCCCGCCCTGCACACTCCAACATATTCATAACATATTCATCTTCACCAGAGAGTGCGTGGGTAGCTGGAGTCTCGCATTGCCAAGGCCCTAATTAAATCAGATGAAGGTCAATCTTTTGTTTGTAATAGCAGGTTGAAAATGGAGCTAACACTATTGATCCAGTTGAAGTCAAGCACTGCAATGTATTGAAGCTTCTATCACTCCCATAGTGTCATTTTTATCAAAATGTTGACCAGTTTGATGTTCAAACCAGGCTTATTATCATTAATGAATCCCAAAATAGTAGGGAAAAAAAGAGCTCTGGCTCTTTGCTGGACCATAAAAAAAATTAAAAAATTAAAAAATAATTTTCGTTACTTAAAATAAATTGAACATTAACTGAAATAAAACTTAGAAAACTTATTTTATATAATAACTTATTTTATTTCAGCTAGTTGCCAATTTAACAGTTTTCTATTTTGTTTTAAGTTGAAGTACTAAAATAACTAAAACTAAAATAACTGTTAAACTAAAAATGACACAAAATACACACACACACACACACACACACACACACACACACACACACATTAAAGCTTTAACCAAAATTTAAATGAAAACAGAACACATAAAAATAAAATATAATTCACAATATTTACAAAAATCCATAATGTTATATCATTGATACTAAAACAACACTGGTTCAAATCAATGTATGATTGCTGGTATATAAAATATTTCATAGATTTATAATTATATAAAATATTTACATACAGTCTACATCCTCAACTGCATACTGTATCTCATAAAACTATGATTATCAGCAGTATTTACAATTATTTACAATTCAAGATAACCATACAGGGATTTTATTTTTAATGATTTTTATTTAACCTTTTTTATTAAACCTTTTTATTAAACCTTATATAAACATTTTTTGTATTATATTACAGTCACATTAAAACTTGTAAACCTTTGGACACGTCATTTGCTTTTGTTACTTTTTTAATGACTTTTTCAAATTAATATTTAAACATTTTATATTTTTACTCTGGTACCAATTTTAAAATAAGATATTTATAATATTTTATTATATATTTTTATTGTATTTATAACTATAATAATCTACTGTAATTAAAAGGTGAGATATACCTAAACCATTTCAATATTTATGTGTGATAATGATTGTATACAGATATATATAATGGCACATTGTTAGTTAACAAATAAACAAGAGATATGTGAAAAGTGTTTTCAGGAAGTTTCTGCATCTCAATATTCCTTGCAGACATCTTTGATACGATACATCCACTAACACCTCTATAATGGCACCATTTTTCTGCTGCAAACAGTTTACAGGCCATAAAACCACTTATTTACTTCAACCGTGACACACAAACCACATCAAATCAGCAGTTCAAGACTGAGGTTCCACGCCTGGCCATTAGTATAAAAACATTATCCTGGTGCTTGTTTGCAAAGCACTCCAGTGGCGATGAGGGAAGTGTTTGAGTTCCTTGTGTGTGTATGTGTGCTTGTACTCATCATTTCCATAGGTGAGGCTCTACGCTGCCCCCTGACGGGTGCATTGAAACACCCTTTCTTCTCCATGAGTACCAACCACTTGTAATTCAAGTAGAGCGGGCAGCTTTGTCCCTCGGTTCACCGATTGTTCCCGGTCGACACGGATGCCCCCTAAATCAGTCTGAACGGAGCGCCCCCACCAAACAGACGTGAGAAAGAAAAAAGGAGGAAGAAGATCCAGGAGAAGAAAGGAAAATACAGTCTCTATTTCTTGGCCGTGACATCCTGGTTGGAGAGAAGAATTCAAGGCCTTGAATGGCTGCCAAGCTTTAGGGTTGCTGTCTCCGTCTATATGGGGGGCCCTTCGGTTCATTCTGGCTGTTAAATCAAACACGGTTTACTTTCAGGGAGGGAAGTGGTCCCGGATAATGAATGTTGTTGTGGATGCGTGTCGCACCTGAGATGACACAGAGGTACCGCGGTGGAACGCAGCGCTGAAAGGAGTTCAAGTGAATGATGACGGATTAAAGAGTTATATCTCAGCACGACATGCACTGTACTCGCAAGGCCTCGCCGGTTAATGCAAATCTACCACAATGGCTTCCCCCGCGAAAGGGGCTTTGACCGACAGTAGTTTGGCAGGGAGCCACAAGCGAGGCAGCACCCCTGCCAACCATCATTATCCAAGAGGTGAAATCCCCACCAGTGGGCCGCCCAACCGACCCAATGCTCTGTTGGCAGGGAGCCCCAAGCGAGGCAGCACCCCTGCCAACCGTCATTATCCATGAGGTGAATTCCCCACCAGTGGGCCGCCCAACCGACCCAATGCTCTGAGCTCTCCTGGAGGAGGTAAGCTTAGCCCAGAAGCACTCAGCGCTCGTATTTGTTTTTCAATGGGAATGCCGACCACATGGGGAATGCAGTCAAAGAGCTTTAGAAAGTAAAGACATTTGGGAGTATTCGTACTGTTTAGAAACTCTACCAAAGAAAGGGTGTTTTCTATTCAATTAAGAGCAAGTGGAAACCACATAATCCTTTTCCTCTCCATCTCGTTTTCACTTCATTGAGTTTGAATCGCGCAAGTGGACACAATTTTGGTAGATTTTTTTATATTTTGAAGAATACAACAAATGAAATGTCTGGGAGGAGCCTTTTCATTATTACCATAAACATTCAAAACAGAAAATACATGTATCTGTGGTGTTAAACTGAACTTGGTACACATTTCAATCTACATGATAATAAAAAATAACATCCACATACATGGTGTTGTCATGTTATATAAATATAAATATACAATAAATATTATGTAAATATTAAATAATTATTATAAACATTATTGTTATATAACATTTAATTATTTTAAATATAAAATATTATTATTAGTAATTGTAATGTAATAAATATAAAACTAAATCATCCTAAATTAAAAAAAACTTTGTCTTTCTCTTTATCTATTCCTTCCCTTTCTACTTATTTGTACTTATTTGAACAAATGCTTGAAACTTGGTATTACGAGCACTTCCTGTGTCTGTTTGCCTCTTTAAGAAGAATCGCTTTATGCATTCCCCAATTGTAAGTCGCTTTGGACAAAAGCGTCTGCAAAATAAGTAAATGTAAATGTAAATGTAAATGTATATTGAGTTGTTCCTCTCCAAATGGGTTGTGCATAAGATCATGTGCTATTTATCCTGGCCCAGGAGAGGCCCAAAAACGGTGCCATCTTACAGCCATGTTTATTTATGAGTCCTTTGCTGGGTGCCAAGTTTTCTGGGCCGGAACTTCTGTGCTGCAGCTGTGTTTCCTTGGCTGGCTTTCATGGCGACACGCACGGCTGTTCTCTGAGCGCCCCAACACAGAGCGTGGTTGGCACGGCCCAGCGTAACTTTGCGCTCTGGCTCTTTGCTGGATCAGCAAGCTTTACCTAGTGAAATCTGCTGCTAGCGCTATGGGCTTTGACTGATAATCAATCTTGCGTGCCTGCTCGACAGTTGTCACTGGGACAGAAAGGCGGAGCAGGTGGCAGATGGGGCCTGTCTGCTGAGAGAGGAGACGCTAGGTGAGCCCAGGCCTGGCCCAGTGCAGAGAGGTGAACCCACCGCACAGATTTAGCTTGCTGCTCCATAGAGGTTCAGAGAGGAAAACTGGGAACGTGTAGGTGTTGATAACCAGGGCTTAGAACTACACTAACACAAAAACCAACAGAGTCCTTGTGTGAATGATCTATTTAGATTTTGGCCTGGATTTTAGTTGTTTCTTGTTTGTAGGGAGACCAGTGCTACATGTCATATGGGGCTGTTCTCAGTAAGGTTTTGAGTTAAAAGTCCAATTATTATGTTGGTTTCAAACACCTAATTCAACTTTTTTAAATTACAGTGATTTTTACCATTACTATAATCTTACCATTATAGCTGTGAACACAATAAAACCGCATTGGCATACATTAGAGAGAGGATCGATTATATAATAAAGATTGATATTATCTGAAAGTTTGAAGTGTGTTATCAAGAAAAAGGTAATCAGGTTTTAGAATGAGTTTTAAATGTTATAAATGTATAATATTATATACAAAGTATTTTTTGGCCAAAACATTTTGATATTTTTGTATTTTACCTTTCACACATTGCTGCTTTTGAAGTGTTTGGAGTTTAATAATAACGGTGCCATCTTACAGCCATGTTTATTTATGAGTCCTTTGCCAAGTTTTCTGGGCCTGAACTTCTGTGCTGCAGCTGTGTTTCCTTGGCTGGCTTTCATGGCGACACGCACGGCTGTTCTCTGAGCGCCCCAACACAGAGCGTGGTTGGCACGGCCCAGCGTAACTTTGCGCTCTGGCTCTTTGCTGGATCAGCAAGCTTTACCTAGCGAAATCTGCTGCTAGCGCTATGGGCTTTGACTGATAATCAATCTTGCGTGCCTGCTCGACAGTTGTCACTGGGACAGAGAGGCGGAGCAGGTGGCAGATGGGGCCTGTCTGCTGAGAGAGGAGACGCTAGGTGAGCCCAGGCCTGGCCCAGTGCAGAGAGGTGAACCCACCGCACAGATTTAGCTTGCTGCTCCATAGAGGTTCAGAGAGGAAAACTGGGAACGTGTAGGTGTTGATAACCAGGGCTTAGAACTACACTAACACAAAAACCAACAGAGTCCTTGTGTGAATGATCTATTTAGATTTTGGCCTGGATTTTAGTTGTTTCTTGTTTGTAGGGAGACCAGTGCTACATGTCATATGGGGCTGTTCTCAGTAAGGTTTTGAGTTAAAAGTCCAATTATTATGTTGGTTTCAAACACCTAATTCAACTTTTTTAAATTACAGTGATTTTTACCATTACTATAATCTTACCATTATAGCTGTGAACACAATAAAACCGCATTGGCATACATTAGAGAGAGGATCGATTATATAATAAAGATTGATATTATCTGAAAGTTTGAAGTGTGTTATCAAGAAAAAGGTAATCAGGTTTTAGAATGAGTTTTAAATGTTATAAATGTATAATATTATATACAAAGTATTTTTTGGCCAAAACATTTTGATATTTTTGTATTTTACCTTTCACACATTGCTGCTTTTGAAGTGTTTGGAGTTTAATAATTGTTTTACTGTTTAAATTTAGCTAAAAAAAAATCTGTGTGTTTGTGATAAATTCATTGTTAAGTTTGTTTTTTACTTCAAACCATTACTTCCAGCTAAAATATGAATCCTCTATCAGTAATGCTTTCTCCAGTGAAAAAGTCATCTCGTCTGAATCAGAAGAGAAATATGCACAGATCAAGCACAGTTTACAAGCAAAAACAGTCCAAACCATTTCTAAACAAATATGTTGGTGTATTTTAACTTTTTAACTGGAGGAAGCATTATGATTAATTACTGACTCATATTATGACCAGTAATGACAGTTAAAGGGGTCATATGATGCGATTTCAATTTTTCCTTTCTCTTTGGAGTGTTACAAGCTCTTGGTGCATAAAGAAGATCTGTAAAGTTGCAAAGACTAACGTCTCAAATCCAAAGAGATATTCTTTATAAAAGTTAAGAGTCAACTACGCCTACCTAAAACGGCTCGTTCTAACACGCCCCCACATGTCTACGTCACGATGTGGGAAGATTTGCATAACGCCGCCCAAATGTTCACGCAAAGAAAGAAGACGTAACTATTATTCTCGCTGTAGTATTGCTATTGCTGTTGCCGCTGCCGCCATGTCGTGAAGGCGCTGTGTGTTTCGTTGTAAAAGAGGATGATATCCGCTTCGTCATGCCTAGAGCTGATCCATGCTGGTCGCTGAGGAAATACATCAACTTCACGCTGTGGATCGCCGGATCTAGCTGGCCAATCAGAGCACACCTTGCTTTTCAGACAGATGAGCTGTGTAAAAATCGATGCGTTTCAGAAAGGCGGGGCATAGAGGATAAATAATAATGTACAGTATGTGGAAAATAATGTGTTTTTTGAACCTTAAACCGCATAAACACATTTCATTACACCAAATACACAAAATAATGTTATTTTTAACAACATCATATGACCCCTTTAAAATGCATTAATGATGGACGCATCTTTTCACTTCACAAAATGTTAATTAATGGACTGCAGTCTTGTGGATTATTTGTGGATTATTGTAATGTTTTTATCAGCTATTTGGTCTCATTCTGACGGCACCCATGCAGTGCAGAGTGGTGATGGATCAAGTGATGTGATGCTGAATTTCTCCAAACCTGTTCCGTTGAACATTTTCATTATTAGGTTAACTAATCATTTATTTAAATACCACTGTGACAACCTACCCCACAACATGCCACAATACGTTTATAATGATTTAACATCTACATTTTCTCAAAGCATGTTTAACTAGTCTTAACTGCCTTTTTATTACTTTCCGTACTATATGCATTTATTAAGGATTTATGTTGTGACTACACATATATTTTTCTGCCATTGTACTGTAAAATACTTTGTCCTCTGTCCTAATAATTTTTCGTTTAAAAAAAAAAACTCCTGATTTCTTGCTGGTTCGCCTGCATTCTGTTCAGCTCGCTAATAAAAATACACTTCCATACTTTCTCATGAACCGTGGAATCAAGGTGTGGGAATAAAGAACGTTCGAGCCAGCCACAGGTGCGAGGTGTGAGAAAAGGCCGAGCTGTCAGCCCGCGTTTTCCACTGTTTGCTCACGGAGCTGATGTGCTGTGACGGGCTGTGATTGACACTGGGAGGTGTGACTGGCGCGAGTCTGTTTGCTGGGCAGAAGAGGACGGGTTTACATCCGTCTAATTGCTGACTCCTTTCAACGGAGCGCGGGAAACTGAGGCGGAGACAGGTAGCGCGCTAACACTACTCCTTGCGTCAAGCACGGGCTCGCGTGTAATTGCGCTGTCATTTTCTGTACTTCAGGACGAGTCGGGTTTGCTGTTAAATGAAGCACGGGGAACCGGGAATGTTCCCACCCGCACAATTCGACATCCATGTTTGGTGAGAGAAGGGCGAAGCACTCCAGCGAGGCGTGATTAAAAACACACATCCACGCACTGACCTTTTTTCTTAAAAACAGAAGGTGCTGATGAAATAGACGATTTTAGTAGTAATTAAACAAAGATGTAAGAAAAACAAAAGCGGCGTAGCCTACTGAACACTTGACATTTTGAATAGGCAAATAACTAAAATGCCTCGATTCTTATTTTTATTAAAAGTGTACCAAGTGTTTGTTTTCTCATTACAGATATTTAATTTGGATCCAGGATCCAGATATGACCAAGGTCATTGAACCAGTAAACCAATGGGTCTTATCCGCTCGTTAAGTGGTGACGTAAGAAGTGCTGTTTCCGGGTCCAAGCCTCAACTGGGGCAAGTTCAAGCTCAAACCGGTGTGCACCGTTTTGCTACGGTTTCCGGTTTGAACGACATGTTTCCTGGAAACGGTGTGCAACGGGGTTTGAGATACGTTTTCTCTTGTTTGGTGGGTGTGTCAAACATGTCAACCCAATCAGCAGCAACATGTATATAAACCACATGGTATTAAAGAGACAGCTAGCACGATGTAATTAACATCAAAATAAATTCACAAGAGCAAGTATATTGTTTGCACATGTTTATTTACATTAAAGGCAAAATAACTAAAATAATAAGAGCACAAGTATAGCTCTGGAACTTCTTTAAGTCTGTCTAAATATCATTTAGTAATTGCAATGTCTTCTATTGTGTGCTAAATACTGATTAATGTTACATAAAAATACTATACATATTTATATATTTTGCTATTGTATTGTGGAGTGACATTTTCAAAACCCTTTCTATATTCCTCTGATCTTATATAATGGTAAATACTACAATAACATAGCACAACAACAGTGATCAGCAATAATGATAAGCCTAATACTCACAATAAAAATAATATAGATCATAACACCGTCTCGGAGGCAAGAAGTGGATTATCCTTCACCTGAAATGTTTGTCTTTTCATCCTGAAATGCGAGGCAAATGTTGGATCACAATAATTAGGAACCACAGTTTCCACAAATCCCTTCACTCGATTGGGATGTGCTCTTTTATTCTGGATGGCAAGGGCAATGACTGTATTGAGCGTATTTTGCAGTATTAAACACGTATTTATATTGATTTCATCAGGCTCCGAAAATTCTTCAAAAAGAACACAAAGAATGGCCTTCTCAGCTGCCATAGTTGCAACTCTTGCGTCATTAGAACAGGGTGTTCAACGCACCACCGTTTCCGTTTAAAAAACGTTTTGCACCGTTTTTGTCGGGGCTGAACGCAGCCCTGGCTTCACTTGAGAATACTACCTCAGCAGCCGTTTATGAGCACTGTTTATTCATATTAAACATTTAAGCTAATCGTTTTCAAACTTACGGTGTACACTACAGTCTCCATGCTCACAGCGTCCCAAACACAAATCATTTTTATATTTATTTATTTATATTAATATTTTCATTGTCTGGCTATCTGGGATTTCGGTATGGAGTTAAAGGTTAGGATTATAATTTTTTTGGTAGTATTATATCACATTGTGAGTGTATATTAGCACCTTTTGTTGTTTTCTCGTGGTATCTGATAGAGCGTTTGGACACGGAAGCGGTGACGCGTGACGTCAGACTTAACAAGCGGATACCTACATGTACTTAGCATATTTGGAACGGGTCCACTC
Organism: Sinocyclocheilus anshuiensis; assembly: GCF_001515605.1. Taxonomy (NCBI): domain Eukaryota; kingdom Metazoa; phylum Chordata; class Actinopteri; order Cypriniformes; family Cyprinidae; genus Sinocyclocheilus; species Sinocyclocheilus anshuiensis. Next base: position 1,208,954 of record NW_015539924.1, read on the forward strand.
ACGAGGGGCGCCATGTTGACATCACGTGACCAGCCAAATACTACTAGTTATCTCTGTAACCCCTCATGTTCCCCACCCCACCGGTCACCGCTAGTGGATTATTTCATTGGCAGAAAAAGTTAATGATGATGGCAGACTGCGATTACCACATTTCTACATTGGTGAGTACCTGAAAGATTTTGACTTTGTTGCAACATCAACAGAAAATTACTAAGGGTAGTTGACATAAAACATTGTCTATGATAACACTGAAAAAAATTAGTGTAGAAAAAAAATTTACTCAAAAATTGATAGTAAATTTCACAAATAATTACAATGAAGCAGCAGTATGGAATTAAATGTGAAATTTTAAAGTAGAAAAACTAAAACAGTATTTTTTGTTTTATTTACAGCTTAGAAAAAAAAATTCAGTATATGCATGAGTGGTAAGTAAATGAGTGGTAAGATCTGAGTATAAGGCTTGTTTTGCATGGGACAGGTTGGGCAAAAGCTGTTTATGAATTTGCAGTAGTGTGTGTGTGGGTTTCTCGTCTCAGTGGAGCCTTGTCTCTGAGCTCTGACAGGCTGACTGGCACAGCTAATGGACTGATCATAATGCCTGTCTGAGGGCACTGTCTGTCACATGACACCAATGCCAAGTCATTAGATACAGCCTTGAGGCCATCAATAACAAATAATGCATTTTAAATTCTTGTTGAAGCATATGCACTGTAGATGGAGACAAATAAAAAATATATGGGGCTTGTCTCTTAATTTCCAAGGTGTGTTTAATGCTATTTTAACACTCTAGTGTCCACATTTGATAAACTTGATTGCAAAATGGTTTGCTTTGGACTTTAGGCTTATGTTCAAACACGCATATATTGAATTCAAAACAATATATCAAACAATATACTGAATTCTAAAGTCACATTTTGTAATGTCTATTCAGTGCTTTTTGCAGCTACAATAATGTAAAGTCTTGCAATTGTAAAAGTATAGTATGTGATTAATTTGATTAATCTATATTTTCTGTAATTAATTTGATTAAAACAAAGTTTAAAAAATACCGGCAAACCTTTTTAAAGGTATTTACAATGATATTTGATATTTAATTGTGTATTCTCATTGTTTCTTTTTTACAATTAGATTACTTTTGTTATCGGGCATAAAAAGAAAATAATTGTCAAATTATCAAAATCCACCGGAATGATAATAACTTTTTAAAAAATGTGTACACTAGTCATTCAGATGTGGTTAGAGGAAACACAATGTGTTATTAAAAGGCAGTCCATAGAGAGATGCATCAGGAATAATTACACATACACAGCTTAACTCCCTGCTGCGTTGTTGATCATCTGCTCATGTGATGTTAAAAGTTGGTAAGATGTGTTCATGCGAAATGTCTTGAACAAACTAGCACAGGAAAGGTCAGTAGGGCAGATGCCAGGAGCCCCATAAGAAGACCAATATTGAATCAGAAGGAAATAATCAGTTGATAAGTGGCAGATCCATGCTAAGGTGAATTTTAATTATGGCTAAATTGTGAAATTATTCCCACATGCTCTCAGCATCTGTTCCCTTCAGGAGCGCTGATTTATGGTTTCTATCAGCCCAAGCAACCTGCTCCCCACTGCCTGTGATACACATATGCATGCTAGGAGTGAGATGACCATTCAGTGCAGGCAGTGGGCCAATCTCCTTAAAGGGGTCATATGATGCGATTTAAATTTTTCCTTTCTCTTTGGATTGTTACAAGCTCTTGGTGCATAAAGAAGATCTGTAAAGTTGCAAAGACTAAAGTCTCAAATCCAAAGAGATATTCTTTTGCATTACACCAAATACACAAACTAATGTTCTTTTTAGCAACGTAATATGACCCCTTTAAGGCTTGTCTGTTAAGCATTACTTGTATTACCCAAATATAAGTGTTGCAGAGAGGTTGCCTGTTGATTGGAAAGGCAATATACTGTACTGTTCATGTAACTATGACCCATTGGCTTATGAGCTGACCCTCATATATGGAAATACTGTAAATCTAGCAATTATTTCCAAAAGAAATCCTCAGTACTATCATATGTTCATTACTGTATTGCTGGCGGAGAATAAATAAAAATAAAATAAGTAATAAAAATGTGCAGAACAATTTTTGCTCATTTTGTGAGCCTGGGTGTTTGACTTTTCACACCATTTTCCCAATATTCGCTAGTCAATTTTCAGGTCCTTTCTGCCGCAATCCCTCAGAGAGCTTCTCCAAACACCTTTTGTGAAGAATCCCCAGCAGCATGCTTTAAAATTGTGCAGAAAATCCCCCTCCAACGCTGTTTCGTTGAACCCGGCTATGTGGCATGCTACATTCCTTCTGCAAGACTAGACTGTTTTTATTCTTGCATGATGGTTTGATGGAATGTGATGCACATGGTTAGCTATTTCGCTGCTCTCGTGATATGTAATTCCCTCTTACAACCTTATATGAATTTCAAAAGATCATTGAAGGGTTTTCTATACCCTAATGCACAGGCAGAATTTGCTGTTACGAGGAGTGAAGAGCTTGTCAGAAAACAGGGATACAACAGCTGATGCTATAGCCTGTCACTTGCATTTCCATTGGGCTTTGAGAGTTGAAACACATAGCAGAGCCGTTGCTACTTAATTACAATAGAGACTCAACATTTCAGCCTGTTTGTTAATTCCTACACATTAATTCCCAATCACCACTGTGTAAATGAAGCAGATTCTGCTGTATAAAACAAAATCGGGTGTTGATAATCAGGTAGGGCTGGACGATATGGACAAAATTTATATCACAATATATTTCTTAATTTCGGTTGATGCAATACAATTCCAATATCGATATAAACACTATTAAAAAAAGCCTCATAAAAACTGCCAACTTATGAAAAATGAATGTGCCAAGTCTATGAAACCTCCTAAACTATATAATATTTTATTATACAGATAAATTAATGTTCACTTTTTATTTGTATTTATCCTTCATACAAACAAGAAATGTGAAATCACTGTCAAATAAACATCTCAGACTCACCTTATTAATATTAATATCTTTAACTTCAAACTATAGGCCAGGGATCCTCAAATCTGGCTCACGAGATCCACTTTCCTGCAGAGTTTCGCTCTAACCCTAATCAAACACACCTGAGCATGTTAATCAATGTCTTCAGGATCATTAGAAAATCACAGGTAGGTGAGTTTGGTCAGGGTTGGAGCTGTTTTTTTTTTTTTAAGAATTCTCTTCTGCTCTCCAAGCCTGCAATTATTTGGTCCAAAGTACAGCAAAACAGTAACATTTTGAAATATTTTTACTATTTAAAATAACTGTTTTCTATTTGAAAATATTTTAAAATGTCATTTATTCCTGTGATTTCAAAGCTGAATGTTTAGCATCATTACTTCAGTCACAGTATCCTTCAGAAATCATTCTAATATTCTGATTTGCTGCTCAAAAAACATTTATTATTATGTTGAAAACAGCTGAGAAGATTTTTTCAGGTTTCTTTGAATAGAAAGTTCAGAAGAACAGCATTTATCTGAAATAGAAATCTTCTGTAACATTATCACTTTTGATGAATTTAAAGCATCCTTGCTAAATAAAAGTATTAATTTCTATAATTTCGTTCCCAAAAAAATTATATATATATACTGAACTCTTTTGAAGCTTTTGAATGGAATAGTGTATAATGTTACAAAAGCTTTTTATTTCAGATAAATGCCGATTTTTGGATCTTTCTATTCATCAAAGAATCATAAAAAATGTACTCAACTGTTTTAAATATTGATAATCAGCAAATCATCATATTAGAAGGATTTCTTAAGGATCATGTGACACTGAAGACTGGAACAATGATGCTGACAATTTAGCTTTGATCACAGGAATAAATTACATTTTAAAATATATTCAAATAGAAAGTAAAAAAAATATATTTTAAATAGTACAAATATTTCAAAATTTTACTGTTTTTGCTGTACTTTGGATCAAATAAATACAGGCTTGGTGAGCAGAAGAGAATTCTTAAAAAAAAAAAAACATTAAAAATCTTACTGTTCAAAAAGAGTATGAAAAGTTGCTGCAGAAAACAAAAAAAATTGAGCAACAACAAAAACGTGGCTAGAGACGGGCTTATTGAAAATGCAAACTGATTCTCTGCCAGCAGGAGGCGCTTTTAGAGTGGTAGAAACAGTGGCTTCCCCAGTAACGGCTGTAATCAAAGCAGCTCCGCTCATGAA
>NW_015539924.1:1213697-1221428 GCF_001515605.1 Sinocyclocheilus anshuiensis
TCTATTCATCAAAGAATCCTGAAAAAATTTACTCAACTGTTTTAAATATTGATAATCAGCAAATCAGCATATTAAAATGATTGCTGAAGGATCATGTGACACTGAAGACTGGAACAATGATGCTGACAATTTAGCTTTGATCACAGGAATAAATTACATTTTAAAATATATTCAAATAGAAAGTAAAAAAAATATATTTTAAATAGTACAAATATTTCAAAATTTTACTGTTTTTGCTGTACTTTGGATCAAATAAATACAGGCTTGGTGAGCAGAAGAGAATTCTTAAAAAAAAAAAAACATTAAAAATCTTACTGTTCAAAAAGAGTATGAAAAGTTGCTGCAGAAAACAAAAAAAATTGAGCAACAACAAAAACGTGGCTAGAGACGGGCTTATTGAAAATGCAAACTGATTCTCTGCCAGCAGGAGGCGCTTTTAGAGTGGTAGAAACAGTGGCTTCCCCAGTAACGGCTGTAATCAAAGCAGCTCCGCTCATGAACGCTACTTTATCAGATAAAATGAAAATGTCTCCCTTCAGAGATACATTCATATAAAACACCCGTGCCACGTTTTGATATTGAAACGTGCAGTGCTCATGTTTATTCAACGAAGTCAAACGCCACAAATAAATCAATGTATGGGAAACACTGGTAATGTATTTCGAAATAGCCTATCAGAAATGTTTAAAAATCATATCACCGTTATTGAAAAATCGATTTGCGATACATTGATATTGAATTATTGTCCAGCCCTATAATCAGGTAAAATTATAGTGTACTTTTAACATTTTTTAAGTTCGGTTTAGCACTGCAATGTAAAAACAAAGGGAATTATTTCAATGATCTTATAACTGGCTTCAGTTTTACACCTTCTAGCAAACAGCATGGAATGCCAATGCACAACTTTGCCACAAATGTTGTGAAAGTTTCAAATAACCATGACAATGTTAGCCTTCATCTACATTGTATCTATTTGGATGATCTCAGCAGGGTCCAATCAGATCTGCTCTCGTCTTGATAGGTATGTTTGTGTGATATGGCGTACTTTAGTGACAGTCAGTGCAGAAGAGAAGACAGGGTAGACAGTTTCCACATGCTAACATGCTCGCCTCCCTCGCTATTTCTTCCCTGCAGGGTGGCAGGCTGTGTGGGCAGCCTGCTTCCTCTCGGTCCTGGCACCTGGAGTGTAAGTGGATGCCGCTGAGGGGAATGACGGGCATCACCCGCTGGTGCCAGGTCTGCAGAGCCACTGTAATGTGACTTGGCATGTAATAACGTGAAGTGACGGACAACCCATCATTCCTCTTTGTGTCAAAGATGTCAGTCTAATCACACAGAGATTAGTCTAAGATCTGTGAATCATGGTGCAGCTTCCTAGAGGTTGTGTATCACAAAATGTACATACAAGGTGTAACATGAATTGGAACAATGAATTAAACCTTAAAATATAGTTTATCTTTACAATTTTATTATTGGACCTGTTTTCTTACAATTAGGTAAGATAATAAACATGATTGCTTCTAACAATGCTTTAAATGAATATTTTGGGTTTCAAAATATTAGGGTCTTATTACTACAAAAGAACAACATCTTTTTACATTGATGCACTTACAATCGGAAAAAAACTTTGGGCAAACAAACGTTTTGCTCAGATGACCCGTAACCGATAAAATTATTTTAACAAATTCTCCCTTTTTTTTAGAGAGACTTAATTAATAATACATATGTTTCATTTTTAAACAGTGTTAAATGCTAATTTCACCACGTCGTCCTGGTAAGGCCAGGCCCCAGTTGTGGTATGCAGAAGATATCCTCTCTGACACCTTTGCAGTGATTGCTTTGAGCACTGGGGACCAGTCTGTCACTAACCTTTACTGTGGAGAACAACGCTGTAGCCAAGTGTGATTGTGGTTACCAAACCCACACTTGCGAGCATACGCACACTTCAGCACCTCTGAACCTCCTTTGACTGTCACCTGCTTTGGTCCTAAGTCTAACTCAATATTTTTTCACTTTCTTTCTAGGCATACTTGGTTCCCAAGAAGACAAGTCAAAGGACTCTAGGTTTATTGGCACTTGGAAGTACAAAGAAAAGCCCAATTCTGTATTCTTATACCGACGCAGTAGCTTCACAGGACTGTTTCTGTCTCTACCGAATAATCCCATCTTGGCGGAATCAAACACAAAGCAACAAGTCACCGCGCAGCTCCCTGTTTGTACAGTTGTATGCATTATTTAAGGCAGCCTGTGCTGTGTGCATCCAAAATCAAATAAGCCTTCTTGTATTACAGCACTGTTCTGTTAACCCTCCACCCAACCTGTCACCCACCCCATTGCCAGTAAGCGGCATGCGCGTTTGAGTGGATTTGTAAAGAGTAAAGGATATAAATATGTTGGGAAAAGACCCACACATCCCATGCAATTTGGGTCCCATTGGAGTTCAGGGAGCGTGTGATCGGCGGAGTGCCTCTGAATGTCGTCCTTTAGGGCCCATGCTGCTTGGAGGCTGGGCCCCAACATGTCTTTCCCCCCTTCTCTCTATCTACACAGCAAACCTCCTTCACTCTCAATTTAACCCGAAATCTGATGAACCCTCTCTGCCTCGTCTCCCCCACGCACGCACACACAGACACTAACACCGGATTTCATGGAAGAAAGAGTAGATACAGTTACGAGTTGATCAATCAGCAGGCGTGAACTGAGGCAGAAAGGCATTAACAATTCACATCGTTCTCAGTCCACTCGCCCAAGCAGAAGATTCCGGCAGCATATCTAATGCACAGCTACCTCACTTTATATAAAGGCAGACATGACTCACAATCTATTCTGTAAAAGTGTGCATTGATTTAGGGGGTGGGAAAGGATAAGGAACTCTCAATTGCCTTGCCACTATCCATATTAGCATTGCACCTTATCCAGGCAATTAAAACATCGCTCCAGATCTTGGAAGTACTCGTCTTCTCAGCTGTGGCAGCCTCTTTTGAACAGTTTTTTTCATAGGCCATGGTGAAGATGTCCCATTAAGGTTCTAAGGTGCAAAATCACCATGGCGGCTTTACCATGTAGAGACGTTGCCGGCAACCCCCTCAGGTGAGCGCTGTCAATTTAATGGGATCACTGGAGTGCAAAGCAGCTGTGAGAGGTTTTGCTTAAAGTTCGTCAGTGGTGCACTTGTCACTCTCCTCTGTACTGTGCTGAGCCAAATTTAGATAGGCATCGATATTCAGGAGAAGAAGTGTTTAAATCAGGCCCTGAGGGACAGAGCAAGCTTTGCCAGCTAGGCCAAGTGTCTACACTTGGAAGGACACCTGTCATATTCTGTAGGACCACCTAAAGGTGTGTGTGGGGTGTAGAGTCAAAAACATTGGGTGCTGGGTAGGGTCCTCTTTAAACAACTTGTCCACAACTGATAGTAGCACAAATCTATTGTGCTGTAACGCTAGTGGTTCTTGTACCTACTATCTGCATCTCATTTACAGCAGCGGCTTATGGCGTTAGGCATACAGCCATTGCTTGTCAAAACTTGCAAATTAAATCTGTGTGAGTGATGAGTGCTGCAAGTCTTCCATAGAAAGAAATGCACACCTCACATTTTTGTTTGTTAGTTGTTTTCGTTTTAACACCGACCAAAGCTGTTGTAGATGAGCTTGGCAGGGTGCTAACTTGGCGGAAACATGCTCACTTCGCCCTATGGTTGGTTAGTGTGAAGCACCGTTGTTAAGCATCATGGTTCACTGTTACCTTTCGGGGAATCTACTCAATAACTTGTGAGGCTGACATAATCTTGCTTTTCACTCACATTTATTAATTACCTCTCTCTCCCTTCTCTCTCTCTCCACCTCTCTCTTTTCTTCCTCTCCACTCACCTTTCTTCCTCACCAACTCGGGGTTGACAGAAGGCCCCTTGTTCAGATGCACACCGGGCTTCACACAGTTTTTCATTCCCCAACAATGAAAGGAGCTTTCAGCAAGGCTGGTTCCAATTCATCTGTGATAAATGAGAAGATAAGGCAATCAGAGCACACCATGACACGGTGTGCAGCTAGTTAGGCACACTTCGAGCCCATTCAGGTGTGCCTGTGAGTCCTGACGTTGGGGGGGCCCTCTATATATACATACACAGCGCTGATGGTGGCCAACACTCGGGCAGGAGCTGGATGTTGGTTCCTTGGTGTAGCTTCCTTCTGTTGACAGGTCAGGAGTTGCGACGTTATATGGATCAGAATGCGTAGAGTATGAGAGTGAGAAGATGCTTTTACAACTTCTTGTTATTGGATGGACAATTGAGGAGGTCAGTGTTTTCACTGGAGGCATCTGTGGAGGCCTCTGAAATGGGTGTCTATGAGGGGTTCACAAAGGCCTTTGGAAAGGGTCTCTTAGGGCATAACAACCAGGAACACCTGAGACAGGTAAGTGAATGGTGTGGGCTGAGTGATGTTGCCACGGTTTTACTTCAGATTGACAGCCTTATTGAGGTATGACAGTTTGAATGTGGTTCACTGGTATGACAGGTGTCATTTTCTTCTTTCTTGCCTCCCTGCAATCTCACTCCCTGATTATTAACATTTTCCTCCCTGCACGCAAATAAAAGAAGCTAAATGAATTTCAAATTTGCAACCTAAAGGAATTCCTCAACTGTCTATTGGAATCCCTGCCCTTGACTGACATGTCTAAACTTTTATCATCTTTCTCACGTGCTGGGAAGGGCTAGGTTCACTTGGAGTTCAGAAGAACTTAAGATGGATGTCATGTTAGACTAATCGGCAATTCTGAAATCTGAATGTTCTTTTGCCCAAAGTGAATTTGATTTCTAAATGAGTTTTATAATTTCATGTGTGGGTGGTTGAGAGTCAGCCAAGTTAGGAAAACATATTCAGATGGCAAAACTTTTTTCTTTCTCAATGTTTGTATATACTTTAGTTCTTAATTATGTAGCTGTGGCCTTCTCTATGTACTTGCTCTTTTTGACTTTTCTGTTTAAGATCTCCTTTTGTTTATTTATTGGCTTAATGCCTCACATTCATCTCTTACCAATCATTCCATGCTGTCTTCCAAAATTACCTCAAGTTCAGTGTCCCAATCCTGTCAGTCTCAATCCCTTACCTTTCTTGTGTGAATATATGTGAGTATTAGACATGTTCATGAGTTTAGAAGGAAAGTTACATTGTTAACATGGAAGTTAGTATTTTCTTTCAAATTAACATTAGCTTTGCATATGCGCATATATGTGACTGACCAAGTACATGTGTGAGTTCTTGTACAAGTGTGTGCGCGTTATGGGGGTGGGTGTAGAAGGACTGAACAGCATTGTGGGGGTTGCTAGTCAGTGTTTGGGGACAAACAGGCCAACAGCGTGGTGATGTGAATGAACTGGGGTTTTCAGACTGAATGGCAGAGGCCAGCGCTACCAGCTCTCCCAGTCCACGCAATTGTCATTCACCATTAGAAAGTGAGAGAGTTGTTGCAGTATTTGGCTTGCCAAGCAAGAACATTCTAATTCGATAAACTAAATAATATATCATGCTTATTATAAATAGTTAAATGCATTTTTGGTTTATTGAATTCTTTAAAAAAAAACATTTGTTTTGGACAATTTTTCTGAATTTAAACATTTCAGCCATTCTATATTTATAGTGCTAATTTTCCATTTTCTTGTCAAATTGTCTTTGCACTAGTAATAGCAACTAATCGAATTCCATCTAATCTAAATTCTATATAGTGTAGCTAAGAACACACACTAATATAAAAAAACCCTGTACTTTATTTTAATGACGCAAAGCTTCACCTTCTCTGCACTAATTAGAAAGTTTTTGAATGAACTCTTTAATTAAGTATCGGGGTGTGAGATTGACAGCAATAGTGCATCTTAAACTTCTGACAGCTTTAAGTGCCATAACCCATAGAAGTCCCCACCTTGATTAAATGAAGTGAAAATTGTATTCTCGTCTCGCTTGATATGAAAATGGAATTTGCTATCATGAAATATACACAGTTGTCACTTCTTAAAAAGGTGTCAGCAGTTTGCTTCACTGGGTAAGGTGAATATTTGCCATGACAGGAGAAGAAGAAAGGTTTGAGAGAGAAAGACGGGGGGAAAAGTGTGATGTCTGTGATCAATGAAAGACTTCATTGCCTTGCGCTTCGTTGCTTTTTAAATAAGAGACTATAGATCTCTTGAGTTTCTGAGGCATGTGGTCGTCCATATTGTTGGTGGCATGACAACACTGCCACCTAGAGACTGCTAACTATACCTGAGAAATTTGCCTTGGTGTGTGTGTTTGTGCATGTGTGTGTTTTTAGCGGAGACAGATGCACTCATTCCCACCTTTTTTTTCACCCCTCTATGGGCAAGAGCACATTTGGATGATGTTCATTTTGATGCCACAACACATGGTGGTTTTATTTGAATTCCGAATTGAATTCCCAGTGTAATAACAAAAAACTGTGCGTGCTTTTCTCTTTGTGGTCAAATTATATGGTTTTAGCCAATTGTCTCACAGTGGTTCAACCCAAAATATTCCTCTTTGACTCTGACAATGTTAAACTAGAAAAATTCTGCGTGCTTGGTTAGGAGTAAATTACAGTTATTGAGCTTCAGAAGATTGAGTGAAATTTGTTTGCTGCTTTAATTCTGAAACAATGGCCATAATTTGCTCAAAACACAGCTTAGAACCTTTCATGTAGTTACTCAAAAGTTATCCTAACATATATTCAGAATTGTCCTGTTAGTACAATTTGGAAATAAATAACCAAAATTGTTTTAGATGTTGAGTCTTTATAAAAATCCACAGAATGTGTTTTTATTTACCAATTACAATTATAGAGTTTCTCTCGCAGACCAGAAAATCAAGCCAAATCTGTCATTGATAGCAGGCAAGATGAAGTCCCCTCACAGGGATTCACAGACCTGTCAGGTGTGCCAAACTACTAATGAGCGAGACTGCGCATCAAGCCATCCATCTGCGGAGGGCCTGCTGAACACCCTCAACCCAGCTGCTCCCTTTTCATGACCCAGGTGAGTCAAGCAGGGCCAGGGTGATGTGTGTTATCCCCCGATCCCCAGGAAACCTGGTTCCCGCACTGGGATCAAAGATCAGTTGGTTCAGGGAAGTGGTCTAGTCTGGTGCTTTGAAGATGGAGCAGGAGGGGATCTGGTTGTATTGAAGCCAGGTTGTAGAGCAGGAGTTATGGACAGGGAGCAGACTAACCACAGGGATGCATGGATGCTGGGGTGCTGGTGGGATTGGATGGAAGGGAGATGGGCGGCACGATTGACATGGGTGTGTGTGCTTTTGCAAGGGTTTTTTTGTTTGTCCATGCGCTGACATCAGAATTAACAGAATAACATTATTTTATTTAGATGTAATTAAATTCAGATTTTAACTAACTGAATTAATATAACAGTTCCAATACGTCCAGTATATTATATCTTCAGAAATTGAACATTGATATCAGAAAAGATTAGTTAATTACTTGAAATTGACTAAAATTTACTTGTACGGACTTCCACTAGAGATCATATTTTAAAAGTTACATTTATTACATTTAATATAATTTTAATAAAACAAATATACAATTGTTTTTTAATAGAAGCAATGTATAATAAGATATTCTAGAAAATCTTCTTTGTGAGTGCTCCTCGGTTTCTATTCAATTCTACATTTCTGTCAGGACCACTATCGTCAAAGATGATTGACAATTAGCATAAAGTATGGATTGGCGGTATGGATC
>NW_015539924.1:1221488-1256911 GCF_001515605.1 Sinocyclocheilus anshuiensis
TCCATGCAGCCTAGCATGGATAAGAGCAGGGAGAGCAGCGATAACCCCCCAGGGTAAACAGAACAGAACCAAAATGAATGTATTGCAGATATCATTAAAGTTCAATAATGTTATGTACACATTTTAGAATTAGTCTGATTCAAAGGAGAATCAGAAGGCTGAATCCTGACTGACAGAGGAGGAGCTGGGGATGGAGGAGGGTAATTAGCTATTGAGCAATGCGAAAACTGCTGATAATACTGAGGGACCTTATATATGAATGCTTAGATAGGTGTCGTATTCCTATAGGTAGATGGGGATCAGCTGAGAGTCAGCTGATGCGAGCTTGACTAACGTGACCTGCCAGAACTAACGCTACGCTAGATTTTCTTACTTTATTAAGATTCCATTATGTGCCAGGTAGCACGTTCCTTATGTCCTGTCTCCTTTCATGAGATATTGTTAGGTTTAGCACAGATGTTCTTGGTGTAACCCTGGCCTGCCCTGTCATATTGATTCTCCCTCTGCAATATAGGTGCTATTACAACTGGGGTTCAATGGTGTATCTCCAGCAATACTGTGAAATGTCACTGAACATGAGGTTGACTGAGGAGCTGATTTTCATACGTCTAAGAGATCAGAGCTGTTGCACTATGGTTTAAAGCAGTTGGATGTTATTGTGAGCATGCCACATATAGGTTTGTCCCCACCTAGATTAAGACAATCACAGTAGGTTTCTTTATAGTGAAAATCACCATCTAATGATGTATGGAAATTTCTGAATTTGTATTACATTGCATGAACACGTCAAAGCCATTCTGAGAGTGAACTTTGTTGGAGATGTTAGTGGCTGTTGGGCTGAATTCTTGATGTGTGCGTAGAAACAGAAAACAATACGGGAAGAAAGGTCTGGTAAACAGAAGTCAGAATTTATTCTCAGAAATTATGAGAAAATATATTTGTATTCAGTATATCTGTGTAGATGACTTTGACGTATCTGGGGCATTTGTTTCTGTAAAAGCCTCAAAAGACAGAAGAAAGTTTACAGAATTTATGTGATTTATACATTTATACAGCCTTTTGTTGTCTGGAGTTATGAAGCCCTGCAGTAATGTCCAGTACACCCACACACAATTCACAGACAATAACACTCTGCAACCTGAGATTGTCCAATTCCAACAGGCACCTGTCAGAATGCTACAGCCCTGTCGCCGTGTGGAAAATTCCTATTCGATTGCCCTCTCCCGAATCAGCTTATGTATGGAGAGTACCATGCACAGGATGTCAAGTAAAAACTTTTTCTGTCAGACAAAGATTACTTTCTTTTGTAAACTGTTATCTAGAATATTATGGAAGCCCATTTGTTCCTCATCCAAAATAAAATTTAAAAAGGTAATTGTGGGATGGATAGTTAAGAATAAAAAAAAATAAGCCATGGAATGAGAAATGAAGTTGCAGCTACAACTTAATTTATTGTAATTTAAGTCATATCTCACTATATGATGTTTTTTTCATCTTAAAATGTATTTCACAATTGCCTTAGTCACTGCAGAAACTGAAAAATGGTGTTGAAACTATTTTTACTCTGAAATTCAACAAAGTTACAAAGAAACAAAAAGGAACCCATTGAATTAAACATGAAATTTTGAAGTAGAAATCCTGAAATAGTATTTTCTTGTAAAACACCTTTGCTTTATTTACTACTTAACACATTTATTTTTTACAGTGTAATTGTGACTTTTTGTGCAAATTATAAGAAGTCCCAATTGTCATATATAATGTTATAAATAATTTATTTCATTTATTTATTACTCTGACAAAACAGGCTTCCATACGGCTGCTATTTGGAAATTTATGTAGAAAGTAGCTTTAGTGAAAAAATCACCTGCACCTTTTTGAGGATTGCTCATTTATCCAACCAATTAAAGCCACTGAACAAAAATGCATCAAAAGAACAACAACAAAAAAATATTGTATATACCAGGAAATTAATTTCCAAATACTTTTAGTAACTTCTTCGGAGACCAGTGTTTTATTTCTTAAGTCCCCTCCAACATGGTTAAAAATTACTATAGTTAACATTTAATACAATAATGAAGAAGGTATATTTTCCCCCATGTTCTAGTACACCAGGATCTTTATTTTAACATCTTGAACGCTAGCCTGTAATTCACCTCCTTGGTGTCAGTCAGCAAGATGTGTATAAAAAAGGCATAAAGCAGTTGTGGTGTGGGGTTTTAATTGAAGCTCCCGTGCACGACAAGCTGCTCTATAGGATCAATGTCACAGGACCTGCGGAGGCTGGGGCATCTGAGCGGCGCTCCCTCACAGGCGCAGGACGGCTGGAGTGGTGACGAGCTTCTAATTGCGCTCCACAGAGAGCGAACACCCCTGTGGACGAAAATGAAAGAGCGCCCAGCCTGGCTGCATCTCTATTGTGTGAAAATAAATACATACATTCGCCGCCCAGGGTGTGAAATAACACACCAGCCGTCGGATTTCACTGGTAATTTCACCCCCAGCTGCATGGCCTAAAACAAAATGATATTGTCTTAAACGGTGAGAAGGTAGAGACTATTGTGTTTTTTTAAGTGGGTACCTTCCTACGGTTTACGATTCAGTTTATTCTCGGAAAGTGGAATCGGATGAGAACTGGCAAACTGATAATACCATATTTGCTTATTATTGTTCTTCCACATACATTTTCAATCACAAAACTTTACAGACCACTAAATATGGTGAACCATGACATTTTGGTAATATTATTAATTGAATTCTGATTGGATGTGCCACGTTGCTATTGTGCAATTCCAATAAATTTATAACTTTGACTGCGCTTTGTACGGTACAGGAGCTGTATTACTTGGTGAAAAAATGTATTTATTCTGATAGCTGTCAATAATAAATTGAACAAGTCCATGCATTATAGTGATTTTTTTCATAGGGCTTTAAAGGAACAATTCTTTCCTATGGTAAAATTGCTAAAACATGGTCTCTTTACCTTATTGCTTCAATAGAACCCTCTCTTCGTAAATCTGTTTCAAACACTGGTCATTTCTATTGCAATTTCACTGAAATGGTGAAGAAAGTGTTGTCAGAATGCCAGCCAAATGCCTTTCTTGTATCTATTTAATAGACAAGTAAAAATATGACATTTCAGATTGATCTGATCTTTTAGTGCCTGCAGAGGCATATTCTGCCCTCACAAACAACATCTCAGCCTTCTCTAAATAAATAGCTTGTCACCCAAACAGGAGTGTTAATGTGGGTCCTACGACAACTGTCTGATTTGTTGTCCGATTCGCTCAAGACGACGACAACAAAAGGCTGATGTTTCTTTTTTCCCCCCTTACACCCAATTTAGCAGCCACCAGTTTAAGTGGCATTGTCCTGAACAGCATGGCATGCAAAGAGATGTGGGCCGTCTGCTTCTTGTCACTTCCTATTATTAAGAAGGCGCTCCGTGGCATCTGGGGGAATGCCAGTCTCCGCGGCGCCCATCAGAAATCTGCATAACGTTGCCTGATGGCTGTGGCCGTCTAAACACAACCTGTCATGTCTCAATGTTACCCAGTATGCCACGAGCAGCACTGGCCTGGGGACGCTTTCCAGCGCCCGAACACTCGATGTCTCCGTCAACCACACTAATATAGCTCTACAAATCAGAGAAGTCACCAGGCATATTTTTACTGCCAGGCCAAGCACAACAGCCTCTCGTTACTACCGCAATTCTAAACAGGAAACTGTTTGCGGTTTACGCCGTGACTCTGGTCCTTTTGTCACATTATATGGGATATGTCACAATTATATTGTCACAATTGATACATTATTATTGCCTTTGCAGCAGAATTTAAATGGTTAGATTTTTAGTTAAAGCCTGCCTTCATTTCAGCGCCGATAGCCTCGTGGTTAGTGTGCCAACATATAAAGTGCAACTGTGTTCACGGCGACCCGAGTTCGATTCCCGTCTTGAGGTCCTATGCCGATCTCGCTATCCTCTCTCTACCCAATACTTTCCTGTCATCTCTCAACTGTCCTGTCTGAATGATAAAGGAATAAATAGCCCAAAAATATAAACTTAAAAAGTCTTCCTTCATTATACAGTTGATTCTTGTCTAAATGTCTACTAGTGTGAAATTTAACAGTTTTGTGAAAATATTGATTGAGATCATCAAAATTAGAAAGTGAAAGATACTCTGTCAAATGGGTTAAAAGTTAGATCTTGAGCTTGAGTTATTTGAATTTTAACCTGTCTCTGAAATGTTCTTTTCCATATTTCCTTTGGACATTTGGAAGGCACTGGTGATCTTCTTGACATTTCAACTTCTCTACCTCTCACTAAAACATAGATTTGGCCAGAAGTGTTCCACACTACAGTTCACACAGAAAGTATTCTCTGTTTTGTAGATTACATCCTGCCAGACTTTTTACAATCCATTAGATCCTGGAGGTACATCAGAGAGAAACGGAGCTGGAGTGGAATTCCAGGCAGACGCAGGTGTCAGGATCAAAAGTTGAAAACATTCTCAGAGCAGCGGGAGGGGGTGGCATGCTTGTTAGACCTGAAAAATAACAATTAGCATCCACCATGTGACATCGCTCATCATACCATTGCCATAGTTCTCTCGAAAGTTCCTCTAGTATGTTCTTTGAGAGGATTCGCTCTTAGATCTTGCTTCAAATTCTGAGTTGAAAGTACAGATGAAATATAAAATACTTGTGAGGTTGTATAACATGTGCGTTCTCTTTTGACCAGATGGCTGGTCATGGCTTTTGGGTATTTCAGGTCTGGCTATTAACCAAGTGGGTCATCAGTAGGAACAGAAGAGTTTTAGCACAGTTCACCTGGTAGGCTTAGGTGGATCATCTCTGGTGTGTTTTACATGTCCACTTCATCAACTGTCCATTGAGATCAGTGCCACCCCTTTCATCCTGGTCCAAACAGAACTATTGGTGACTAACCAAGTCCCCCAGTAGTAGGATTCATGTTCATTTAACCTTCAAACATTTGGCAAAATACTATAAAGAGGTAATCTTTTGATGTCAGTGTGTTATTTTGGTGCTTTTTGGAGATCAAATTTAAATTTGTACTATTGCCTCTCAAAGTCTTCGAATTGTTAATACAATGGGATCCATTTGCCTTTCGAACTCCAAAGCTTTGTGAGCAATTATTTCTTCTAGACAGGATACTATTCATTATGAGTAAATGATATCGAAGAACGGGTGTAAAACAGCCCGATTGGCACGCCAGTGTAAACACAGGTTGCTTTGTTTGAGAACCCGAAGGTGTGGCTTTTCTAATAATATACTGCGATGTCATGCCAAGAGGTCGCAGTCCAGTCCCACTCCTGCCTGACCTGCTTCGTGTTGGGCTAACAGTGGCTTTTTTGTGTATACAATAGCGGGACTTCCAAGTGTGAGGAAGGAACGTGAATATTTGCCCAGTGAGGGGCGCAAATTAAAGGGGGCGTCACATTAGCCACACCACTTTCTCCCTTTCAATTTACTTCTCTGCCTATTTTTAAATCATAATGCAGCCAGATGCGTGTTTTAATTGGTTCCTGTTCGAAATCCAAAATAATTACGACAAACCTTTCAAATGGTGAGGAAGTTTGAAGTACGGTCAGTTGTTTCTGTTGTAGTCGAACAGGTGTCATTTCTTAAGGACCTTGATGTGTATTTTGTGACATTCGTCAGTAGAAGATTGGCAGGTTATGATGATGGTGCTGCAGCAAACGTGGAGGGTTTAATTAGTACGAGAGGTGTTGCTTCCTTCTCTGGAGCTCAGCGGGGTTTTGCAGAGTACAAGAATATGATGGCAACATGCGGCTCCCTGAATCGAACGTTATGATAGAGTTAAACAGGTAATCATGGAACACACTGTGCAAGGAGAATTGTAGGATTTTTTTCCCCCGGTATGCTCTTGCCTACATCTACTTAAAGCACTTCATAAATTTGAAATCTGTGCATTATTATTATTTTTTTTTTGAAAAACGAATTTAAGGAAGTCATTTTTGATTGCCATGATGATCAAAAACTGTGCCGACGACGGTGTCAATGACCCTAATTCCGTACCCAATATTTATCTAATTAAATGAAGGGGGATAAAAAGAACAAAGCAGGTCCGGGAGCCCACACTAAAGGCAGTGGAGGTGTCTTGAATGTAACATGCAACTTGGTTGCACCTGCCCCTTACGTAGGTCAGGCTCAACGACTGTGGGTTGTGGGATGGATATCAAAGCCTAGTGCCACTGTCCTACGTGGGGATGGATAGGGGGGAGGCTTGGGGGTGAGACTGAAGCCAGGCCTCCTGAAGGGGATTAGCGTCTCCCAGGGAGAGGAGAGAGGATGTGGAACGAACACCTGCTACGTTGTCAATAGAGTGCCGGAGAATCACGGCAATCATACACAGCACGGCCTTACTCAATGCAGGCTAGTGGCGGCTGGTGGGGGGTTCGGAGGAAAGAAAGCAATGAGCAAACGAGTGCAAACCAATATCACACCCCCTCAATACACAATAGTTCAAAAAGTTGCTGAAAATTTGGAAATGCTAGCAAATGCATGCTTAAGAATAAATTTGTGTGAAAATTTAAGAATGTACTGTTGATGGATACAGATTTCAGACAGATGTAATTTTATTCATGATTAAGTCATGAAAAGTGGGAATTACGTACCAGAATGAAGACGTAGCAAATTTGGGTTTGCAAAATGGATGTTGGGTTTGCTAATGGCTTTTGGTATAAAAGATCAGCCAAAAAATGAAAATTATGTTATCATTTACGTATGTCATCCTAAACCTGTAAAAATTACTTTATGTTGTGAAGCACAAAATATGATATTTTGAAGAATGTTTCAACTGCTTTTGCTCAACACAAGTAGTTGGACAAAAGTAGTTTTGGTTTTCATCACATCTTAATTATTATTATTTATAATGTGCACCAATGAATTGTTCAGAATAAATGTGGGTATTAAGAAATTAAATAGTGCCAATTTGTGCTTGTTGAACAGACACTGGTAGCTCTTCATAGTTTAACAAAAGCAAGAGTACTCTGTTTGCTTTCATTCAACTTCTTCAAAGTCCTACATTTGGTTTAAATGTTTTCAGTAAGCCTGTGCTTCACATATAGTGGCCTTTTTAATTTTCACACTATTCAAATGACAAGAAACAAGATTTTCCTTTCATCCCTTTCAATTTCATTGTACGAGCACTGTATGAGCCTGTCTGTTTTTGACTGCACCAGCACAATATCGCTCCATTATTTGGGAGTTTCAATTGTTAGCTTGGATAATGACCCAATGATGCTAAAAAGGGATCATATCCCCCAATTTGAAAATGGTGCGACCTCCACACAAATTCTCCAACTGCTGTCATTATGTTAAGTTTCTCCAACACAATAATTCTAAAGACAACAGTTTGTCTTCTCTGGAAGGGTTCACCACACCCTTGTGGAGGCCTATCTTCCCATTCTCTTCTCTTTGTCAAACTCTGCACCTGAGCAGCCATTTCAGAGGGCCCTGCCTTTCATAAAGAAGCCCAAGCTGTCATTTACCCTCTTCTCCACAGTGACCTGTGTTCCTCATGCACTTCTCCTCGCCCAGCTTTAAGTGTTAACTTGAAGTAGGTGATTAAGAGCCCTTAGCTCAGTCTGAGAAAATGGAGGAATTGTCAGCCTTTAGATTTTGCTAAATTAAGAAGGAAAATGGAAGCGTCTGAGAGTGCAAGAGTGGAACGGTCCATCTAGATGATGACTGCTTTGTTAAACTCGACACAAACATCTCTCGCAGCTGGCCTCAATTACAGACAGTCACAATTAATTACATTACTGGGTAGTTTAAGCTTTGGTTATAGGTTATGTTACATCATCTATAAAAAGTTTTGATTTCTTATGAAAAGATTTAGTGTTAAAGAGATATTCTAGGTTTAATACAAGTTAAGCTCAATCTACAGCATTTGTGGCATAATGTTGATAACTGCAAAAAAATTATTATAATTTGACCTTTGTTTCCTTTCTTACAATGGAAGTGAATGGTGTCAATTTATGGACGATTTAAATTTTTTTTTTACTTTTTTAACTTTTACAGATTGACCTTTGTAAGTGCATCACTGTAACTGTAACTGTAAAAGTTTTTTTTTTTTCATTTAAATTTTAGAGTTTGCACTTCTGCATACACTATGGGGGAAAATTCGCTGAATAGTATTATTTTTCCATGCTGTATTTCAAAACAAAAACATGTGTCTTATTGACTAACCAGGTGCTAATATATGGAAATAGTGCTGCACTGTGAGTATATTTCGGTGAGCACACCGAAAACATACTTTTTTTATTTTTTTATTTTTTGTCAGTTGAAGAGGTTTAGGTTGAGTTCCAATGTCAACAGACTTGGAGGAGGGGTTTGAAACGTATCTTAGCATTGTAGGAGTTACAGGCAGGTGATTGAACATCTATGACAGAGTGATCTTAATTACTGTCTTGGCAGAGAGTACACTGCTTTTTTTAACAGCATAATTAAGAATCCCATCAGCCGGTGCAGCCCTCTGTAATGTTTTGACAGAGGTTGTTAGACTTCTAATCTTTAGCATCACTGGCTAGCACTTCGTTTTTCTTCCAAGCCCAACCCTATCCCCTGGCTTTCTACTGTAATCGATCTGTTTCCCTCCCTCTCGCCGTTTAGCGCGTCTATACTTTTATTTATTTACTAAATTTGGCCACTTCGTTTTGGGAGCTCTCGACAGCAATATCATTACCCATAATCCTCCATCTTAAAGACATCGCCTCTAGAATTTGCCAAATAAGCGGAGTATCGACAGAGCGCTAAAGATGCCAGAGCGTCAACCAAGTAGGTACGGCGTTCGCTCTCCTCCCATCACTTTCTGAATGGTGGTGCCAATACAGTGAAGAGAGTATTAGAATCAGAGGGCGCATGTCAGAGTTCACTGATTGAGCCTCGTGTAGAAAGCCTCGCTGACAGCGCAATCAATGCAGCGTTGGGTATCGATTCGGCAATATCACAGCTGTCTCTTAATGGAAGGGTAGCGGAGAACGAGGCAGCAGCGGAGTGAGGGGAGCCGAATCATCGCACGGGCTGGAATTACCTTTCGATTGGCCTGAGTCCACTGTGTTGGGACTCTCATTTTGCTGCGGCACCTTTCTCGGCTGATCAATACGACATCAGCCAGTGAGGCGGTAATTACCATCCCTCTGGCTCCACACAAAGCCCGGCAGCAAGGGCCGGGGTGAACGGAGAGGTCATGCAAAAAGCAGCCGGCCACGCTGAAGGTGACGAGAGGTGGGGGGAAGAAAGGATCCCCTTGCGCTCGGCAGAGTACTTAGCTGCCTTTTTAATTACTGTAATTTTCCACACAAGTCAGGAAAGCGAGCTGATGAAGTCAGACACTCTCCTCCCTGCTGTTCCTGATGAGGCTTGATGGGCCTTCAAATTACGCATTGACTTTGCTGTTTCATTTCCCAGTGTTTAGTGCTAATAACCTGTAGAGCCCCCTTTTTCTCTCCTTCTCTTTGCTCCCTCCCCCCTCTAGCACCGCTACACACTTTGTACAATCGCTTATACACACACACACACACACTCTCTCTATCTCTGATTCCTTGGTGTCAGTGCGGTAATTGCACTGTGTGAAATCTCTACCGCAATCACAGCTGTCTGGCCCTATTCTCACGTCCAGGTCAAGCAGGCCACAGCTAATCTGCAACGCCATCGCTGACGGTGACAAGACTGTAGGCCGCTTTCTTTCTCTGCTTTATTCTGGTGTTTTTTCAACTATGGGCACTTTTGGCTCTGTGAACTTTAATATAAATTTCTTGAAACACTTTTTACACTCTCGCTAGTTTATTTGATTTGTCTACTAACAACGTCATTCAGTGAACATACACGCTTTATGGAAAATTATTTTTTTATGTCGTGAACATTTCTACTGGTGTCATTTCCATCACATATCTAATTATATACGTTTTACAGTATTATGTGGATTAAACACTTAATTTAAGGCAAATTTCACAGCTAGCATTTAATGTATTTTAAACAAGTACTTAAGTACAATTTGATACCTTAAATACAAAATAAATAATACACTTTCTTTCTTTTTTACAAAATTTTATATTTTTCTCTTAAGTCTGTTACTTATGATGGCAAAAAAATATTATTTAACATATATAAAAAATATATATTAAAAAGTAAAGAAATATATGCATCAGGATAATTATCCCTTTTTTGATGTAATGGGAAAAAAAAACTTTCATCACATTTTAAATTAATATAATATTATGTGGAGGCAATGACCTTTTAAACATTTTTGGAATGAATACACACAATTAAATATTTTCACATTTTTTGAAAAAAAAATTATGCCCTTTTCTTAAGTCTGAAGTCTTAACAAAGTCAGTTTTGTTTTGTTTTTGCTCTTTTTTTTTTAGTTAAATTGCAGACTGTTTTGTCTTGTTGAGGCTAATTTCATAGCTATTTTATGTACCTTAACTTTTTTTTTTTTTTCCAAAATTTGATGCTTTTCTTTTAAGTCTGTTAGTTTTAATAATAAATGTATTAAGTCTAAAAATATTACAAATTTAATTGTCTTTTTTTATAAAATTTCCATCATAACAGCATTTCCATCGCATTTCAAATTATGTGTTTTACATAATATGTGAAGGAAATAACATTGTACACAGTGCAATGTTAGTTTTGGAAAGAAACGGCAGGCATTAAATACACATGACCCCTAATAGTTTGTACTTCTCACATGAGTAACAGAATTTTGATTTAAAATTTGATATCTACTGTACAATTTTGCCAAGCAGGTTTTTTGGACCAATGAGGTTTCACTGTGGGTGGGGCTACCCAGAGCAACTGTTGATGGTCGCTCAGATATACATGGAAGCTTTTATCACTTGTCAGTGTAACATGCTTGACCGACTTCTGCCTGTCAGCAGAAACAAGGCACCAGGAAGTCTTTTTAAAAATACATTGCAAGTCTTTTTGTAATACAAACAGACTGCATGGCACTTCCCCACCTCTCTTCAGCCCTGGGTCTTTCACAAAGACCGTGAAGTCACACCCTCAGTTTAGCAGGTTACTTGCCGCTCCCCAGGCCTCGACACTCGCTGCAGAGAGAACAGTTGGAGTTCGAGTGTGACCACTGATGCATAACATTCCAATTTCAGTGCCATCCCATACTGGAAGACTGCAAATGAGACGAGGAAAGAGACGAATCCTCTTCTCTCAGCGAGATTCAGGCCTGCCGCGTATTGTGAAATTCTGCTAAAGAGCTAGAGACAACTGTGGATAAGGGGGGTGTTAGATTATTTACATGCCAATTATCACAGAGTGCTCATCTCATATTTAATAGAGTAGTAGAGTGCTTTAAGTTCTTTTAAACATACTTTCGTTATAACTTGTTGTTGTTGTTTTGTTTTTTTTCCCCCCCAAATATATTGACAAGGCTTTCACGTAACCAGACATTTAACAGTCGGCATCAAGTGTGAATCTGAATTCTACAGTGACAAAACCATTTTAGTGGCATCTGTTAGCAGAAAGTGTTGGGGAAAGTTACTTTTAAAAGTAATGAATTACAATATTGCGTTACTTTTTATGGAAATTAATGCATTATGATACTCGTGCATTACTTTTTGTCACCTGAGGTGGGCTTTCTTATTTATTTTTAATAACAAAAAAACGCTAAATTTAGGCAACTGTAAAGCCCCTTTCACACCAAAAGTGAAATTAATATGCCTCAGGCTGAAGGAAGTGCCTCAGCCTCTGCACTTCACTCCCAATTTCTCTCAATATGGGGACAGGAGAGGTGTCAGTGAATAAATGGGAAATCAAAGTAACTTGCGTTACTTATTTGAAAAAGTAACTTTTGTAAATTTGAAAGTAGTGCATTACTTTACTAGATATTTGAAAAAAGTAATCTGATTACATAACTTGCATTACTTGTAATGCATTACCCCTGTTAGAATCTGTTAGATGATATTTTTTTCATTTGCACACATTATTGAACAAGACATTTGATAAAACTCTTGTCGGTTTTAACAAATATTGTTTCTTTTTCAGCAATGCTTTAAAGTGTATAACCTTCAGTGCAACTTTGTGGCTGCCTTTTGAGCTTCAGAGGTTTTGGGAAAATATTGTTCAACTCAATCGATTTGTAATTTTTGTCTATATGCCAGGCCTGAGAGACATGTAGAGAAGCATCCGTTGTTAAACTCTAGAGATGTGGCATTTCTACAGTCTTCTCTCCATCAAAAACAATGGACTTTCAGTTGCTTATTGACTTGTATACATCACCCTTTTTATCACTCCGGCTTCACTCCCATCCTCAGAATGAATAATTGATTTGGCATGGTACAAAACAAGGTGAATGATTGGAAAACTAGGAAAGAGAATGAAGGGAGAGAAAGTGAATTGATCTCAGATGAGAAAGTAATCAAAGACCTCTCAAATACAGTAGCCCAGTGGTACAAAACCACTCAAAGAACTGTTTTTGAGGCCTTTTGATGCTGCTAGGCTTTGTCTAGATATGAGGACCACACTCACGCATACCATGCTTGATTCCGGCAGTTCTGTTGTGTTGGTGGCTGAGTGAACTTGAGGGGGAAATGAGGAGGCTTTGAGCAGTGGGGCCCTGTTGGTCCTGCTTTGCTCGTCCATGAAAGCAATGCTGTTCATTAGCTCAGCCAGTTCTGTCTGCCTCACTGAGCCCAAACGCATACATACACACACACACAACAAGACACCCTCTAGACGGGGCAATTGGACCTTGCACATAAGCCACCCAAAGACCTGCCACACAATGAGCTTATTTAGCTTAGTGAAGCGCGTTGGACTGAAATGGCCAAGGTGAGCGCTAAATACTTCTGTTGCAGAAAGATGTTGAGAAAGGCATTGAATAGTTCTCTTGCTCATATAGTTTATTATTTTGTCTTTCATTTGCATAATCTGTCTATAACTAATGATTATTCATATATTCTGTCGTCTGTCATCTATTGTTCGAATAATCTGTCTGCTTGTGTTTATGAATCATTTAATCTGTGTATCTATATTGTTCGTTCAGTCTGTCAGTATATCCATATATCATTCGTATAATCTGTCTGTCTGTATAATTATGACTTGTATAATCTGTCTGTCTGTATATTAATCATTTGTATAATTGGTGTATCTATTGTTCGTTCTGTCTGTCTGTTTTCTGTCTAACCATATTTGATATATAAAAACACATCTGTTCCACCTTTATTTGACCCTCTAACTCTAGCAAAATATATAACCTGTCTGTCTGTATATCTGTTGTTTGCATAATCTGTCTGTCTGTATATCTGTTGTTTGCATAATCTGTCCGTCTGTATATCTGTTGTACATATAATTTGTCTGCATATCTGTTGTATGTATAATCCGTCTGTATATCTGTTGTTTGTATAATCTGTCTGTATATCTGTTGTGCATATGATCTGTCTGTCTGTATATATTTTGTTTGTATAATCTGTCTGTCTGTATATCTGTTGTACATATAATATCTATCTGTCTGTATATATGTTGTTCGTATGATCTGTCTGTCTGCATATGTTGTTCGTATAATCTGTCTGTATATCTGTTGTATGTTTAATCTATCTTTTGTTCATGTAATCTGTCTGTCTGTGTATGTTGTACGTATAATCTGTCTGTATATATGTTGTTCGTATAATCTGACTGTATGTTGTTTGTACAATCTGTCTGTCTGTATGCATGTTGTTCATATAATCTGTCTGTCTGTATATCTATTGTTCGTTTAATCTGTCTATCTGTTGTTTGTATGATATGTCTGTCTGTATATCTGTTGTACATATAATCTGCCTGTATACATGTTATAATCTGTCTGTCTGTATATCTGTTGTACATATAATCTACCTGTATATGTTGTTCGTATAATCTGTCTGTCTGTATATCTGTTGTACAAATAGTCTGTCTGTATACATGTTTTAATCTGTCTGTCTGTGTATCTGTTGTTCATATAACATGTCTGTCTGCTTGTCTGTTGTATGTATAATTTGTCTGTCTGTGTATCTGTTGTACAAATAGTCTGTCTGTATACATGTTGTTCATATAATCTGTCTGTCTGTGTATCTGTTGTACAAATAGTCTGTCTGTATACATGTTGTTCATATAATCTGTCTGTCTGTGTATCTGTTGTACAAATAGTCTGTCTGTATACATGTTGTTCATATAATCTGTCTGTCTGTGTATCTGTTGTACAAATAGTCTGTCTGTATACATGTTGTTCATATAATCTGTCTGTCTGTGTATCTGTTGTACAAATAGTCTGTCTGTATACATGTTATGATCTGTCTGTCTGTATATCTGTTGTACAAATAGTCCGTCTGTATACATGTTGTTCATGTAATCTGTCTGTCTGTATATCTGTTGTACAAATAGTCTGTATACATGTTATAATCTGTCTGTCTGTATATCTGTTGTACAAATAGTCTGTCTGTATACATGTTGTTCATATATGTCTGTATATCTGTTGTACAAATAGTCTGTCTGTATACATGTTGTTCATATAATCTGTCATCTGTCGTATCTGTTGTTCGTATAACATGTCTGTCTGCTTGTCTGTTGTATGTATAATTTTTCTGTCTGTATATCTGTCGTACAAATAGTCTGTCTGTATACATGTTATAATCTGTCTGTCTGTATATCTGTTTTACAAATAGTCTCTCTGTATATATGTTGTTCATATAATCTGTCTGTCTGTGTATCTGTTGCTCGTATAACATGTCTGTCTGCTTGTCTGTTGTATGTATAATTTTTCTGTCTGTATATCTGTCGTACAAATAGTCTGTCTGTATACATGTTATAATCTGTCTGTCTGTATATCTGTTGTACAAATAGTCTGTCTGTATATATGTTGTTCATATAATCTGTCTGTCTGTGTATCTGTTGTTCGTATAACATGTCTGTCTGCTTATCTGTTGTATGTATAATTTGTCTGTCTGTGTATCTGTTGTTCATATAATCTGTCTGTATATGTTGTTCGTATAATCTGTCTGTGTATCAGTGTTTTGTATAATCTGTCTGTCTGTTTATCTGTTGTACGTATAATCTGTCTGTCTACAGTATATATATATATATATATATATATATATATATATTGTTATTGTTCATATAATCTGTCTGTCTGTATATACTGTATGTTGTCCGTATAATCTGTCTGTGTGTATCTGTTGTTTGTATAATCTGTCTTTCTGTATATATGTTGTTGGAATAATCTGTCTGTCTGTATATATGTTGTTTGTATAATCTGTCTCTGTCTGTTTTTCTGTCATATTGTCGTATAATTTGTCTGTCATATATCCCTTCAGGTTTTAGTGTTTTCTTATTTTAAAAATGGAATCTGGTCCCCAAATACACACATATAAATCTAACTTTAGTTTTGTAGGTTCCCATCGCTCACCATAATAGCCTGAGCACCTCAGCCTGTTTCAATCAGGTGGCAAAACCACTCGATACTCCCAGACTTCACACACATATACACATCTTCAACACGTCCATTCCCACAGACCTCTGGTATATTACTCTTAATGAGCTCCTAACATTAAGAGTAATAAGTGTGATTGGCAACATTCTCACCCTCTTTCAGACACACACAGTCTTGCTTTATAAACCTCTGTCTGTCTGCGTCTGTATTTCTATGTGCAACCCATTTAGAGACAGCAGTTCTACTGAGAGTGTAACATCACTGTTCCTGAATCTTTCAAGGTATTGTGCCATTTTATAGCATAATAGCTTATGGCAGATTAGAAGACCTGGAATATAGCACAAGTTTTATGGACAATTTTTATGTTTTATAGTGGTTTCCATCTACTTTCATTGTGCAGAGAAAGCAGCTTGAAAGCAGCTCAGAACTTCTCCTTTTGTGTTCCACAGAAGAATAACATGAGTGTGAGTAAATGAGAAAACTGTCACTTAAAACGTATTGAATTTTGGTACACAATTTCTAATCATTTAAGTTTGCATTTTAAAATTGCATGTGTATTAGTCTGCAAAAAAATAACTGCAAAGTCCATTTCATCCTGTTTATACTCTTTTGAGGCCAATTCCATCTCGGGGCTTCGCTGGCCTATAACCTTAAGTCACATCTCAAAGCTGTCCACCATTTGAATGCTTTTGTATCTCTCCTCTCTAGCTCCAGATGTCAGGGTGAGCACTCATGACAACAACAACAACTGGAGGAGAACGAACCTTTCAGGCAACCGCTGGTGTCTTAAGCTGCAGTAGAAATAAACTGTGAGCATATTGGACAACAGCAAGACTGTCATGCTGTGCAATGCCATTTTCCTGCAGGCTCCTTCTCCTACTGTCTTCAAACACTGCTGGGGTGTGTACATGTGTGTGTGTGTCTGTGTGTGTATGAACAGAGCACTCAAGTTTAGATTTGATCAAAGCTCATCCTCGCACTGGGGCATCACCGAATTGTTAGTGCTGAGTTTGTCAGCCACAAGTGGCCCAAGAGAGCTACATGCACCAACCACGGCAGAGACTGGATTAGAAAGTACACAGAAGTACACACTGCTCAAAGAAAAAAAAAAAGATAAAGTGTGAGATTGTAAAAAAAAAAAAAAAAAGGCACTAAATCCTGTAGTATTTCTGTGGCCATGTGTGTCTAATTATTTATTTATGTATTTATTTATTTGTTTATTCAAGTAAATAGTCTAAAAAATTAATTTAAATTAAAAAAACATTTTTTTAATTGACAGTAACTTTGTAACATTTTTTTGTCAAATTTCTTTGCAACCCGAATAAGATACAAAGTTAGATTTTAGGTTTCCCAAATAACATTGCAGTGAACAGTTCTTAAAATAACTTTTTTTTTTTCTTAGTGTGAAGAACATATTAATAATCTGAGAAGAACCTTTTGTGTACTGGAAAGATTCCATTGATCTCAAAGGTTTTTCATGGAATCATAGATGCCAATAAAGAGTTTTTCAAAATTAACTCTAAACAATACTGTAAAAAATTGTAAACATGGACAAAAAAAACTGTATTGCTCTATCTTACTTTATCTTACATTTCAGAAAACCAAACTGCAGGAAATTATATCACCATCATTATGCAATAATATTTCTAAGATTTCTAATGATAAAATTGTACATTACACTTAATTTGCAGTTATTAAATCTGAAATAAGTAACTTGTGGCTCTTACATTCCGGGGACACTTTATTTTAAGGTCCAATTCTCACTATTAACAAATCATATGACTTTTGCCTCATTAAACTCCTAATTTGCTGCTTATTAATAGTTAGTAAGGTAGTTGTTAAGTTTAGGTATTGGGTAGGATTAGGG
This sequence comes from Sinocyclocheilus anshuiensis, assembly GCF_001515605.1. NCBI lineage: Eukaryota > Metazoa > Chordata > Actinopteri > Cypriniformes > Cyprinidae > Sinocyclocheilus > Sinocyclocheilus anshuiensis. The sequence goes on from NW_015539924.1 coordinate 1,238,798, forward strand.
ACATATGGTCATGCAGAATATGTGCTTTATAAGTACTAATAAACAGCCAATATGTTAATAATAGTCATGCTAATAAGCAACTAATTAATAGTGAAAATTGGTCCCTATACTAAAGTGTTACCTACAATTCTGTTCAAGTATTCTGAAAGATTCTCTATAAGTATTTTAACATTTGAATGATCCAGGTGTAGTTTTAGCCTTACCACTTTCTCCCTGGCCCCTATAGATGCAATCAAACACCCATAATCCTTTGTAACACCTACAAGAACGAAGCTGTGTCAGTGTATAGCATAAAAACACAAAACTGAAGTGAAAGATGGTCAAACAAGTTTGCAAAGGGTGTCACACTGTCCCTGGTGGCCTGTAAACACCCCTGCAACCCTCAAACTCCCCTACATACCCTTATGTGCCCTGACAGTTGATAAGAGCAGCCAGCTGGGCGGGCGGCTTGGGTGTGACCCAACTCCCACATTCGTACCCACCCAGGCAAAATTCTTTTTCACGTTCTCCCGTTCTACTTCTGGGCTCAGAGGGTGTGAAGTAGGCGTTGACCTGTGCCGCTGGGTCTCCAGGGAGAGAGCTGTATGTCCAGCTTCATTTACCACTCACCTCTCAATTAGAAGCAAAGCGGGGACGATTCCCATCGCCTGTGTGTGGGAAGCAGAGCCCTGTCTCTTTCTGCCTTCGTGTGGTTTGATGAGTGCCGCGAGGGCTTGTATTAGTTTCACTCACTGTCTCTGTGGGCAGCTGGAGATTTCAGATGCTGCTTTGTGTTGAGCGCCGGGATGGTGCAGTGATGAGGGCCATACAGTTTCTGCAAAACAAGGCATGAAAAACGGTCCTCTCGCATTTTACAGTATTTTCTTGCTAGATAGCAGTAATTCTACCACTGGAGCTTGGTTATTTATAACTGCATTATTCTCTGCAAGCAAGACTGCTTTTTTGGAAACGTAATGGGTTGAAAACAAGCTGTGTGGCATGCAGTTGATTACAGAATTGTGTATAATAATAATCCATTTAAAATTGGGCAAAGCATTCTGGAAGGTTTCAAATCGAAAATGTGCAGCTATTTATTGTTAAAGTACTGGTAATAATTCTTCCAAACAAAATGTATCAATGCTGCAAAGTTTCCTAACTTAGCGTTTCTTTAAATTGGGTCCAATTTACATTCCCTGGGGTTGTTTGTTTGCTGGTTTTTATTGTATTTGTTATACTTGTATTTTTTTTATTGTTTTTGCCATGAAAATAGCCTAAGATGCTGACATGGCATTAAATAAAAATATGCTACTACTACTACATTCCCTGCAGGGTCTACAAAGATTTCCGAATTGTAAAAAAAAAAATCTCAGAAAATCATGAGAAATTATATAAAACCAAGTCATCAGTGACAATTCACTATAAAACTGTACACTCCTACAAATAAAAGTTCTTTATTGGCATCTATGGTTCCATGAAGATTTTTTTAATTGCACAAAAAGGTTCTTGATATTGAACAAGTTCTTCAGATTATTAAAATGGTTCTTTTAAGAAATGTCCTTTCGGGAACCATTTGATTTTTGGAACATTTATTTTTTAGGAATATACATCCTTAACTTCTTGTAAAACACTCATGATTCAGTAATATATTTTTATTATTGATGCATAAATATAAATAACATAAATACAAAGCATGTAGTTGCAGATAATTAAGTTGGGTTCTGCTAACTGTTTGTTGTTATAGAAAGGTTCCTTAATTTAAAAATGTCTCAACTTTAATTAAACTTATAAAGTTCTGTTAAACGTCTATCTAAGAGCTATTGCATAGCCAAAATAAATAAAATACATTCAGTTCCAACTGTTATAGCTGCCTGTTTTCTGTAAAGTTCCATTTTTGCAGCTTTATGTGTTATTAGACTCTGCAGGCTCATAAAATTACATGTGAGGTTAGAGCCTTGCTGAGCCCAATACTAATCCTCTATGGCCCCCTACTGGTCAGATGCATTAAATTCGTGTAGCAGCGGTTTGTCTCAGTGCCTGTTTTTCTGTCCGCCATCTATGAAAGGATAATTCTCTATGTCTGTCTGCAAGGTTCAAGAGCTCTTCCTGGAGCTGGAGTTGAGTGACTTCTCCCTATGCTTATGAAAAGTCTGTTTCCTCTCTTAGATGAGTCATGTGGTCCTCCCAGCTTCCACAGATAATCCTTCAGAGGCTGGGGTCACTGGCAGGCTGCAGTTCAACGGGCCCCTGACTATTTGTTTGATGAGTGGCCCTTGGCCCCCCTCGGAAAGGGTACAAGGTTTATGCAACTTAGAGAGAGGCACATGGGCCGACCGTTTTTCTAATATTGCTCAATAATCACTCATTGATGGGAGTCCTACTGTCCAGGCTGGCTATCGTGTACCGGCATTTCTTCCGACAGGCACAGAGCATTGCTCTCCCACTAATACTTTGATATTGGATGGTTTGGGGCAAAGCCCACAGAGTGGCATATGAAATCATAGTGGCATCTTCCTCTCTCTCTATCCGTCTCTGCTGTCCTGCCTGACGGCTGTGTGACAGAGAGAGTGGAGAGTGGGCTTTTTCCTTCATGTCTGACTAGTCACTGTAATGACTGCAGATGGGAGAGCCGCAGGGGGCCTGAGGCTCCGGGGCCCTGTCATTGTTTTGGGGCCGCCCTGACCCACTCACACTCATCTCATCCTCTTCTGCCTTCTGACGCCGAGCAGTAATTGAAAAGTATATTAGAACAACTTGCTTGTATCCGAGGATGCAATTTGTCTGAACCGGCATGTATTTTATTCTTGAATAAATGAGAGAAAGCACTTCCAGAAGTTGCTCACGTTGTTTATAATTTGACAACAAACGCTGAAATCATTTATCCACGGTGATGGTCCTCCCCTGGAATGTATGATTTTTGGAAGGATTAATAATGATTTGCTTATTGACTTGAATTAATGCTGCATTTTAACTTCAGTCACTTTGCTTTTAGAAAAACAGACACACACTCATGTTTGTTTTGATTGTCGTATAGCAACAAAAAGATTTTGATCCTCCTGGGTTTAAAGTTTAGATGTGAGGCACACATGTTATTATTTTATTATGTTCTAGACACAACAAACCATTTTGTTTGGTCTGGAAATGTATTTTGTTGCATTCTAAAAGCATCACATTGCTTTTATCTGATGACTTCAGACGGATACACTGCTACTCTTTTAGTTGCTAATTTGAATGATGGCCGGAAGTGGGCCACAGGATGGCAGGAATTGGTCTCAGGGGACCCTCAGGATTTGCTTATGGCCCCTGAGATATGAGGGTTAGTGTTCCCAAGTGGGGGGCCACGGGGAGCAGCAAGCAGCTGTGTGGAGTCTGGCCTCCATCTTGCCTGGTACAGCACCTTAGGTTGAGCTGAGCAACCATCCAGAAACAATTTGGTTTTGTCCCCTAATGCTGTTGCTCAAGCCTGGACTCTCTTCAGTTTCTTTTGATTGTATATCTTTGTTTTGAACACGATGGAAAATGAGTGGGGAGTTATTACCTGTTATATGAAAAATAATAAACATCATAATACATCTCAAGGTGTTGCTTTAGCTATAGGTTTTGGCCATAATACTTTTACTAGTTTATTTAATTTGTCCACTAAGTGGATGCACATTTATCACAGGAAATTCTGTCATTTTTGTCATTTTTACTGCAATGTCATTTCCACAACAACTTATGTTAAGTTATGTATTGTATTTAAAGGCATTCTGTGGAGAATTTTTTTTTAAATTTAAATAAAATGTCAGACTCCTTTATCTTTTTAAGGTTAATTTCATAGCTAGCATTTTATGTACCCATAATACACACATCTAAATATTATTTTCTCCCTTTTTGCATGATTTGACAATTACAGCATATTTGGAAATTTTTTTTTTTTTTAAATGAGTTCACAAGTGATATTTACCTTTTTATATACAATTTTATAAAGAGATCTTAAATATAAAATAGTTCTCAAAAATAAAAATGATCCCCGGGGACATAAAGATTCCCATATTTGAAGAAATAGCATTTATATTATAGGAGACGTGTAATGTGTTTATACTATTTATCTAATGTTTGTCTTACATAATCTTTGATTTGTTGCTCTCTGCATATGTTTTTATTCAGTGGTTCACTCCTTTATTTGACGTAATTTACATAAGTTATGTTTTCTGGATGACACACTGGATTGAGTTAGTAGCCTAAATATATACAATAAATCATCTTTACTGACATTAGGCCTACAGTATACAGTAGCAAACCTTATATGATGGGACAAGAATGTAAAAGGTTCTGGTGAGTTTAGTGGATATTTCAGTTTAAACATATAAGAAAACCGATAAGTTTTTGGACTGTGACCTTTAACAGCTCTTCCGGCCCTTCCTAGGAAGGGCTCAGTGCAAGGGCTGGCTTTGAGAGTCTTTACTCCAGCCCTTCACTGACATTAGCCCTGATCTTTGTAACCACTATTGTGTTAGCACAGGCTTAGCAGACCTCTCCTGTAGATCTAATTCATGAGGTCAGATTCATTTCTCAGTGAACAACGATCTGAATTAGGTGCAAGTCGGGATTGATGAGACCCTGGTTGTATATCTGAATCGTACAACATGTGATCCAAGTAGTAACATTTAATATAACTAAATAAACCCGATTCATTCAACAGACATTATTAAATAAAAACAGGATAACTGTGGCTAAGGCCTGCTGAACATTTGTTGCTAATTATTAGAGGCGTTAACAAGTTAATGCCTTTAATAATTAGGCTTAATTAAGCCTGGCACTCACTAAGCAGTTCATAAAGTAATTGTGAAGATGTCATGAAGTCTGTTTGGACTACAAATGAAATGAGACTTTGTAAAAGAAAATTATCTTTAAAATAACAGTAATTCGCTGCACTCCGAGATTACTTCACTCTCGCTCTAAGCTCTGAAAGACTCTTGATCAAATGTTGAAAATTTCAAGGTTGACTGCTTTGAAATCAAAGCTAATTTAGGACAGATGTTGAGTGTCTTTTCAAGCAGTTAATTGATCTGATGTTTTGTCTAAATCTGAGAAGAAAACGTGGCATTAATCAAATTAGTCCCGTAAGAGAGTGTGAATGTCTTAACATTTGCTAATTAGTCTATTTCTGCTTTGGGTTTGTTAATTTGATTAATTATCTTTCTAAGAGAACACTTGTCCAATTGATAATTAGAGGAAAACATATCTCATGTACTTGGTACATGTACTATTTAAAAACTATCGATGGTTTACACACAAAAATAAAGCAATTATTGTTTTGAATCTAAATATTCAATGTACTTTGTATTATTTAACATTCAATACTTGCAAAATGCTATCATTTTGTACTAACCTCTAAATAATACACTCACAATCTTGTAGTTATGCATTACTGAACCAGATGTTTAAAAAATAAGGTTGTACTTCCTTCAGAATTTGTTTCTAAATGTCCTAAATCCTCAATCTAATGCATGTTCTCATCTCGCTTACTCCGTAGGCCTCTGTTTCAAGCTCAGCCCAGAGCAGTGATCGAGAGAACTACCACAGCTGGAAAGAAAGGCATTACCAGACCTGAACGAGGGACATCTCTCCGGCAGGATAAGGCTCAGTGTTTGCGGGACTCAGTAAGCTGCCAGTTTACCAGCCCTAATCTCAGTTTGAGGTGACCCCTGTCACTGTCTCTTTCCTCCTTACATCAGCGGCAAAGGGGGAGAAGATGCTCTCATCGCAAGAGGATTAGCCGGGACACGATGGACCTAGAGTGTAGTAATATGCTGACCAGGATCCTTCTTTGCACTGGCTTAAAGTAGCATAGCAAGTTGCTTTGCCCACTGTGATAGTATAGATAGAACAATCATATATGGCAGATGAGCTCAATTAAATTTTTGCTTACTCTTTGTTTAAAAAGATTTTTAGATTTCACATTTTCAGTTTAGTTTACTTTTTAGTTACTTTCTTATACGCGTTCTTAATCTTATTTTTAATTATTAATCAGTCCATCCCTTACCAAAAAGTAGTATACTTCAAGTTTATTTTAGTAAGTATACTTAAGTAAAGTTCAAGTATATTTTAAGTATACTTTATGTTGTAAGTATACAAATATCAGTGTACTAGTAGTATACTTGTAAGTGTACTATTTCAATACTCCTTGGGACTAAATTGGCCCACTTTCTAGTATATAAAAGTATACTTTTAAGTATATCTCCAGCGTCTCCTCGTCCCTCGTAAACTCCTCGTCTCTCAGTAAACTACTAGTTTAGTAGTTTTATACTGCAAGTATACTCGTAAGTTTTCTTTAAGTGAACTTTACATCATACTTTAAGTATACTACTATGTCCCTATTTAGGTATTAATTTGTATATATTTTGTTACATGAATATCTGAACATACAAAACATCAAAAGAACAGGGTATCTGCTTGTAAACAAAAATCTATTCAATTTATTCTAGCTTCATGCATTCTTTTTTTAAACACTTAAATGTGGATAAGTTTCATAAATAAAAAATAAAGAAATAAACATTTTGAACAAAAAGCTGAAAAAAGACTATGAATTGGATTCAGAACGATAATCAAAACGTAGATAAAGTCGATCAACACCCCAAAGCTTGACAGTCATTATTTCCTCTTCATTGGTCGACATTTTATTCCATAATGTTACAGTTTTGATACTGTTTTATGTCTGATGATCGTGTTAGAATACATGTGGAAGCATCTGTTGTTTCGGTTTCTTCTTCACTTGTGTTTTTTGGAAATTCTGTACAGAAGATGTACTAGCGCCCCCTACAGTATAACAATGAAAACAGATTCTAGGAGCACAATTATAGCTAAAATATATTTAGAAAATATAAAATGTCATTTTAAGTATATTTCTGAGAAGTACATAAAGCCCATTTCTGAGAAGTACATAAAAAGTAGACTAAAAGTATACTTTCCTATTTTTAGTTTAAAAGTAGTATACTAATAGCACACTTGAATAAACTTCTTTTTCGTAAGGGATGTTATTCCAAATAGTAATTTTCACATAAAAGTATAATAGTTTTTGCAGAATAGTCTTCCCCTGAAACGACTTTACTTTTCCTCTGACGTCACTTAGGCCATGCAGGCTATTGGATAATGTTAACGCATATGCAAATAGCTCATTTTTCCTCACAGAACATCCTGTTTCACTCACAAATATGTTGCATTAGGAACGTAAAATGAACTATGAATTTGGATTCACGCTGACCAAATAAATTGCACTGCTAAGCTCCTTTTGACATTTTAAAAGTAAAATTTGAAACTGTAGAATTCAAATCTAGAGTGATAGAGTTCTTGCCTCACTGTATCCTTGTTTAAGTTCAGTGAAGCGAATAAACTTGAAGTCTTCAAATGCATATACAAATGAAGAGTTTTTGCAAAAACAGATAACTCTGTTTTTTTTAAATGTTCAAAATCATGTTTTTTTATTATGTTATCATGTTTTTATTGTTTTATTGTGTTACTGTCATGTTGCACACACACGAGGGACGAGGAGAATACTTTACCAAGACTTTATTTGCACCAAGGAACCAAGGGAGACGAACACAGGAAGACGTTCACACGAAGACGTTCAACAGCAGACAGAGAACTAGGGACTGGGAACACTTTAAATACACACAGGAGGAGGGGATGACGAGACACACCTGGGATCAATGAACCATCATGGGGAACACCTGGGACAAATTAAACATGGGAAAGGAACACCTGGGGAGCAAGACACAGACAAAACATGGAACAGAGTCTGACAGTTAGTTAGCTGTATTTTTTTTTAACCTAATCAAAATAACCCAACTGCAGTTTGATTGAAATTAATTGGAATGCACAATGAAAAAACATGATTTTTGAAAGTTGTTAAAAACTCTTTTTCTTAACATACGTTCCTGATGCTATTTTAAATGATTCATCAGTGCATGTTATTCCCAATAATAAGTTTCATATAATTGCATATTCATTTTTATATAATAGTCTTAGGAATCCTAAAAAATAACTTCCTTTGAAACAAATTTCCTATACTGCTGACACTTAGGCCATGCAGGCTATTGGATAATGTTAGCGAATATGCAAATAGCTACACATACATTTTCCTGTAGCTCAAACAGTAGAGCATAGTGTTAGCAATACCAAGTTCATGGGTTTAAGTCCCAGGGAAAGCAAGAACTGCTAAAAGGAGTTTAATGTCAAACTACTTTTTTCCTGTTTCACTCAGAAATGTATAACATTTCAAACGTAAAATGAACTGCAAACTGGGATTCATGCTGACCAAATAAATTGCACTGCACACCCCAAAAAGACTACTTTTGACATTGAAAGTAGAAATTTAAATTGAGAGTTCTTCCCTTACTGTATCCTTGTTTAAGTTTAGTGAAGCGAATAAACGTGAAGGCTTCGAATGCATATACAAACGAACCTAAACTAATAATTGCAGTGTATTGGAATGAAACTTTTTCTTTCTTTGAAAGAAGATGATATGACTTCCCACACGTTATGCATTAATTAGATAGGTGCAATTCCGTCTGAGGTGGCGACGCACTTGCAGAGGGCAAGTCCTTTCGTTAACTCAACGGAAAGGTGCTGTTTAAAAGTAGCATCTACATAACATATAATTAGACATGCTTCAACTCAAAGAAACTTAAGTTATTGTAGGGGAGGCATGCAGATGCATATATTATACATGCAATGTCTTTTTTGTCAGGTTGGTGTGTGTTTGTTTTTAATATCTCCGAGTAGAACGGCTGTTTTAGTATCCAGGTATTTGGAGAATGTGATTTTGAATAGTTTCCAAATTCTTTTGGCAAACCAAATTCAGAAGGTCATATCAGGTCTTCATTTTCGACAACAATACTTTTCCTAACCACATCTGCTTTCTGTTACTAGGACGTTTGTTATAGTTGGGTTTTCAGGTGATTTCTGGTTCAGCGAGCCTGGTGAGGATCAGTGAGTCAAGCTGCGGTCTATTCTCTGTCTGCGTTCAAATCCACACGTGACTGGAATTGATTCAGACTCATCTGGATTTCACACATTCTCACCCAAATGTTCCAGAATTATGCAGTTTAGAAAATATAAACTGAACAAAAAAGGCATATTACTTCAGTCTATCTCTGTGGATCTTTCAAATTACATTAGTCTCATTATGCTACAAGGCTCACACACAATCTTTCTCATGAACTTGCCTGAAGATATGGGCTTTACTAGGCCTATATGATTTATAATTACCCAATAGGGTTCTTACGGCCCAGTGCCTCTCACACAAGTAAAGGAAAGGGAGTTATTTGTGGTAAAAGGAGTGTGAAATCAATGAAGTGTGGGAGTTAGTGTGAGGCTGATACATACATAACAGATAGCACAGGTCAGCTCTAAGCTCTTCTGATTTACTTCACTTTACTCTAATATGTGTCAAGCGCAACAATCTTCCCCCTCGCTGCCTCCCCTCCAGGGCCGGAGATCCACAGAAGGGATTGTCTTCTGAAGCCTAATCGCAGAAGATGACACCATCTCAATCGCTGGATCACTGTTGAGTAATCTAATCTGTTCCAATGAACTCGGAGCTCAGAAAGGCATCATGCTCCACAAGTCTAGTCACTAAATTTATCTAATGAGGAAAATAACACGGAATTAGACATGGATGGGGGCTGAGGTGGCATTCATGTTGGGCTACGGTTTACTGGTTGAGCCAATATATATAAAATATTTGGAAAAATGCCATTCCATTATCAAAAGATATGATTATTTTAATAATAAATAAATTTCAGTGGTAACACTTTAGTTTAGGGATCAATTCTCACTATGGACTAGTTGCACTAGTTGCTTATTAGCGTGCATATTACTAAAATATTAGCTGTTTATCAGGACTTATTCTGCATGACCATATTCTACATCCCTTAATCCAACTCAATACCTAAATGTAACTACCTTACTAACTACTAATAATCAGCAAATTATGAGTTTGAGGCAAACCCTTATGAAAATTAACCATGGTTTTATTGTAGTAAAAGTGTAGTAACCATGTTTTTTGGCGTATTGATTACCATTTGTATAACTACGGTTTTACTACAAATACCATGATTAATTTGTGGTTACCATGGTTTAACTATAGTAACCATGTTTTTTTTGTTTGTTTGTTTTTTGTAGAAAACCATGGTTAATTTTCGTAAGGGAAATCAGGCTAATAGCTAATTAGTTAATAGTAAATTGGACCTTAAAATAAAGTGTGCCCATTTCAATGTACAGTTCTTGCAAAAGGTGTGTTTACACAGACATTTAAGGGGTGGCAAAAATGCAGTCCAATATATTTTAAATAACAATAGGCTACGAACCAAAAATATGGTAACATCATTCATTCACTCGCTGATTTTTATGAAATAATACTGTGACAAAACTCATGTGTTTTTAACTGTACTTTGCCATATGAACAACCAGTCAGAAGGTAAACTGGTGTTTTAGATACACTATAAAGAACCGATTCACAAGAGTCGTTTCGTTTGGGAATCGAACTACACTGGTCGAACAGAATTTTTAATTCACTAGCGAACGGATTCATTCGTACGGTAATCGGACTGCACTATTCCAGCTCGTGTGTTTTTGATTCACTGTAAAAAAATATTCACAAAGAGTTTGGGAATCAGACTAACGGTACATTCGCGCTGTACGTATGTTTTTGATACACTGTAAAAACCGGTTCATTAGAGTCATTTGTTCGGGAATTGGACTACACGTTCAGTTAGGAGTGTAACGATTCACTCGTTTTCTCGATGCATCGATTACAAACCCTGACGATGCAATGCATCGATCTTGAAACATGGATTTTTGAATCGTGAATCGCCGATTTCGGACAGTAATCGATTTAAAACGCTAAGAATCGAATGAATCGCGATTTCTATAGCGATTCAACGCTTTCAAAATATATATACACATTAAATTACTACAAGCACGAATTAATGGAGACCTTGAACTAGGGATGGGCGTATCGATCCAAAGTATCGATATATCGATACTGACGCGAGTATCGAAAGTATCAATACTCAAACAAAAAATATCGATACTAAGGTGTGTTTTATTTACCAGTGATTTTGTTAATTCAACAAAAAAAAATAAATAAATAATGCGTACAACATGCATTGAATTGGACGAATAACCTTTGTTAGCGAGTAATTGTGTAGGATATAACTATTTGCCTGCTCATCTGAACGCGCAAATGTTGCAAGACAGAACCAATCTGTCACAGAGAGCGTTCACTCACTTCTGACAGTGCATTCAAACAGGGCTGCGTTTCCCAAAAGTATCATAAGAAAGCATTAAAGGAGTCATATGATGCTTTTTTAAAGATCATTATTTTGTGTATTTGGTGTAACAGAATATGTTGACATGCTTTAATGTTCAAAAAACACATTATTTTTCAAATACTGTACATTATTGTAGGTCCTCTAAGTGGTATCGCCCATCCCTACCTTGAACAGTGTTCGTAGGCTCGCATCTCTCCTTCACGCGCTGCACTATTTACCGCCTGTGACTGTCACAGGATTGCGCTCGCGCTCCGTTCGTCTCACTGACACATTTTTTGAGCAGCTGATGTGTGATCTCTCCTTAGTACTCGTGGCCTGTAATGCTAAAGTGAAGTAGTTTTACTTTTCAGTAGTTTTTCAGTGGCTCTCGGTCATGCCGACGACATTACCTGAGCAGCATTACCTGAGCGAAAGAAAGGCTGCGCATTTATTGCATGGACGGAGCAAAAATGTAAGTGTCTAAAGCATACGCACAGTTGAATGATAAATGTGTTTTAACAATGTCGTTGAACCGAATGTCCGAAGGAAACTGTTAAAATAACCACAGCATTAACAACAACCTTGAAATAAGAGCGCGAGGTTTATCTGATAATCAGACATGAAAGTAGCGTTTGTTGCTATAATTTGTTGCTATAGCAAACAGACATGGCAGGTTTTCTTTCCGAATCATCATTCGCCGATGGAGAGGAAAAGTTAAATAGCCTACTAAAGCATTTTATTTTATGAAAATTAGATAAAGAAGTTTTCGCACTGAAAGAGAAGTGATCTCGCGCTCAAAGAATTTAAGACGTGCCAGGTTATATCTGTAGCTAAGCTGAATAAAAAGCAGAATGAACTGGTGAAACATTAAGACAATAAACACAATAAATAAATAAAATTTATGAATGATTCAGTACTAATTGACATGTCATTTATTACAGTACAGAAACTATAAAGTATATTTTCTACCTAATTCTGTGCAGAAAATTGAAATAATTGTTTGTAGTATATAAAAAAAAATCATAAAATTGCCATTAGGAAAAATTATAGATTACAAATGATTGATTATTGTCCAGCAGTGTATCGGATTTCTTATAGCAAATTTAAAGTAAGAGAAAAAATAAAGTAAAGAAAAAAAATGTACATTAGCAGAGTTACTAATGGTAGCTCTTGCTATTGATGCTATATCAGTTTTAAACCTACATGTATAAGACAATAAATGTAAGTTAAAATCCCTACAGTTCCTTTAAGGTTTAAAGGCCTTGAGTAATCACTGAACTGTAACTTTAAATATTCAAAGCATTTTTACTGCTTCATAAGCCAGTGTTATTGCTTCACTCTGATTTCATATTCATAGAAATTATGTGAGGAACCTGATCTGGTCTGCTACCCCTTACGTCTTAAATGAAATCTGCATTCCAAATGTGTGAGCATTTTACTAATATCAGACTCGCATAAAGGGACATTATTATAATAGCATTCAAATGTCAAGTCATGCTTCATTGTCATTCAACCACGTAGGGGACTGTTCCTTCATACAATAGTACGATACTATCAAATAGAAGACAGATGCGTACATAACATACGTAGGGCAGTGTATCATGTGGTGCGTGTTGTTGACTAATTTCAGCCTCTGTAATTCAATTTAACAATGTCGCATTTGCCACTTCATATTCCATAACGACTACGTTCAGTCACTGCAAGCCACCTCAACAAGTAGCTTTCACTGCTTGATGGGCCCAGATGTGTTAAAGGCATAGAACAATACTTCCACCATGTTTAATAGGTGTGTAACCTTCCAGACTCATCATCCCATCACCAGAGTTTCAGCAGTAGGGCGAGCAGTGTCCCCTTCTGCATTTGAAGCCAAGTGCATTGTAGTTGATTTGCTTATTGGCGAGTTTCTGCCCCACTTGGCACCATTGATGCTACACGGAGAAACAATGCACTCATAGTAAACAGGAGTTTACTCGCAGGGCTGGGGGAATCCTTGATTATCTTGAGTTGGAGCATGATGCTTGAACTTTAATTTAAGGAATATTCTGGGTTCATTATACATTAATCTACAGCACGTGAGGCATAATGTTGATAAATAATAAATAATAATTTTGACTCATCAAAAAGCAAAAATTGTAGGTTTTGGTAAGGCATATACAGTACAATGGAAGTGAATAGGGCCATTTTTTGATGATTTAAAGCAGAAATGTTAAGCTTCTAATCTTTTAAATGTACATAACCCTAATTATTCTATTAAAACGTGTGTAAGCTAACGTGTGTAAGCTGTTTAAACTATTTTACACCATTTTGAAATTTGAAATGGTTTGAATTTTGGTGTGTTTATTGTTAATGTAAACTATTACTAAAAAACATTTTCATTAATTGAAATAAAGCTGAAATAAAACAAAATATAAATATTAGATGGAAAGTCTGAAAAACTTAACATAAAAACCTAAAGCGAAAATTAAAAAGCTTGCCTTGGCAACTAACGGAAATAAAATTAAAATTTAAATACTAAAATTACTAAAACTAAATCAATACAATAGAAATGAACACAATTATATGAAATGACAAATGAAGCTATTAAGTGTCATTCGCTCAGTTATGTCATTTTTAATGCAAATATGACATTATTTGACCTAACCCTAACCTAACCCTACCCCAACCCTTACCCCTAACCATAGCCCATAACAAAGACATCTCAAACAATGTCATCTTTGCATTCAAAATTACATAACTGAGCGAATGACACTTAATGACAGTTGTCATAAACATGCATAAAACCTCCTTCATATTCATGACGTGTCATGTCATGATTATGAAGGTGTCATGTCAGTCTTATGCACACCTCTTCAAGTAAAGTGTAACCATCATTTTTTGTGGTAATCAACACTGATGCTTTCAGTTGAGCTTAACTTGTATTAAACCTGAAATATTCCTTAAATGATTTATAGTGGGATGTTTTTTATAATGGTGATCATAATGGTGAGCTTTCTCATTGATTTGTTGTGCTATAGTTTCAAAACCATCTAAAGAGTCCAGAATAATCAAGCAGTTATTGTGTGAAATATTAAGAAAAACGCCTTGGAGATATTCACTACACTACACTAGCACATATTAGATCAGATTAGATAGCAAATAGTTGCAGAAATGAACTTCCTCAATGCTTTTTTGCAATCAGCTCTTTTTGATGGATAACTCAGATCATGCGTAATTACATTATAGCCCAGATAGTTTGAACTGAGACTGACACATGCCTCAAACACATTAGAGGTTCATTAATGTCTACCATGATCACCTCCCTAACACTACATGGCCTCGTTTGAAAAGGCCACGTCTTCATTAGACTTCGTGTGACTGTAACACTTCATTAGAAACATGGATTTGGAACCTGGGGAGCGCTGCAAATGGAATTGTTGCTACAAGCCAATCAGATGAGGTGGCGAACACCTTTTCCCAGTGCCGATGGCCGCGTGTGACTGTGTGTGCGCACGCTGGGGAGGGGGGCTGTTCAGTCGAGCATGACGGCCCCTCCTGTCACCCACTGACCTGTGAGGGGGCCCCAACGAGCGGCGAGTGGTTGTCAGCCTAAGCGCTAGTGACAGGCCCCACTCCGGGCACAGCTGTGCAGGACCCCGCTGTTGTTTTCCCACTGCCTGCTGGGCAGCTGCACTGCTGAGGGGGCGATGCTCTCATCCTCTCCCCCCTTTTCCCTCTCTCTATCCCTCTCTGTGCCTCTTCCTCTTCGACCCTCACGTGTTTTGTCTCTTTTTCCAAATTTAAATCCATATTATTACTATTTGTTAATTCCTAGCAACATGGTTTTGCGAGAACTCTTCTTATCATCATTAGCGTCTGTCGTGTCTGACGCCCCGTAACCAGGCTGGGAAAGTGGCAGTTGGGGTTGCGGTGACAACCCCCTGCTCTTACCCCAGGGTGGGCGACAGGCCTGTGGCCCTTAGGGAGCCGCTAATCCCTTAGTCTGTCCTCGGTACTCAGTTACTAGTTCAGGGTCATGTAAGACCTCAGTAGTTCATTAAACTCTGACATGGACAGGTCAAAGGACCTGTTTTGCTGTCTTCAGTTCATCCAGTTGGCCCATTTAAATCTGTTTGAAAGAATTTTACATAAAGAGCTGTGTGTACATGTAGCCTCGTTGTTTCTATTATTGGCACTTTCTGCAAATACAATACATGTTGGTGCCCAATCATTTTTAATCACTGTTAATTCAAATTAAAACGACTAAAAATATTTTCTATTTAAATATTAGATTAAAAACTTGGAAAAAATGGTCTTGAAGTTGAAGTACTAAAATGACTGAAAAATGAAATAAAAATTAAATCTTTATAAAAAAATGAAAGTAGAACATCAGAAAATTACTAACATTAACTAAAATTAAAATTAAAACTGAAAATATTAAAAAGCTTATTCAATATATTAATGTATATTAAATAGTATATACATAATACAAAAAAAGTATTCTTTTTTTTTATCATTTTGGTCTATCTTGACCATCTTAAATAAACAGTTTAACAAACAAATTCATTCATGCAATAATCTCAAAATTTAAGTTGATGTGATGTTCAGTTAATTGTATTGTAGTAAAAAAATGTTTTAGTTTAAATTTAAATATTTAAGTGTTGTACACTGAATATATAACTTTGTGTCAATATGTGACTAGAAAAACATGCAGGGCATATATTTAAAACAAAAACGCTTTCACATCAAGCTTTGTGAAAATTTTCGATTTTTAAAAATCATAATATAATTCAGTGGATATATTTAATATTTTAATTGTTAATTGTAGAAACACTAAGTTTATTTTGCTTTCATTCTAATAACAAGTGACAAATTCACCATTGGACTTGTATAGTTATATTTGATTTAAAAAAAAGTGATTATTTCATTTACTGACATCAGACTTATGTTTTAACAATACATTAAAGGCATTATCATTCCTCTTATTACTGAATTAATAGACTTTACATTGTTTTTCATCTCTGACAGATAAAGTTTTAATTGATTGGCTGCCATGAGTGTTGATTTATTTCACAGAAATTTTTAAATGTCTTTTATGTCCTGTGCATTCACTTCTATTTCGTGTAGTAAATATTCCAACGTACGGCTTTTATTATGTTCAGTTTCTGACATTAAATCAAGAAAGAGTTTCATAATTCAATAAAAAAAAAATTCCACATCATTTCTGGTACAGTCCCTGCCAAGTTTGGTTGTTACTGTCAGGTTGGTTAACAGCCGCTCTGCCAATAGCAGGTTTTTGGCACGTGTGCAGTGGATATCCTTCTCTCTTCCTTCTCAAACAGCTTTGCATTCTCTCACAACAGCACTAAGATTATCCGTCTGCGCTCCATTCACTCTGAGATTAAAAAATGAAAGAGAAACAGTGTCTGATTGTCTTTGTACATGAGCTCTGGGCTCTTGGGAGACCGACTCATTCTGGTTCGGGTAGAAACATCGTCCTCAGTACAGATGTAGGCCTTAGTGACAGACAATTTAACACTGCCTCAAAATACGCGCACACACTAGCTCGGTCTTCCAATTGGTACGTTTATTGCCACGCAAATACAAATTGTCTGTAAACAAAGCAAAGCTCCGATAATGAAATTATGATCATCTTAATAATGCTTGCTGTGCCATGGATGTAATAATTATGATGTTTTACTGTTTGTTACTGTCCTCAGTTATCATTAAGGGAACATTTTTTATGTTACGTTTATGTATTTGGCATAGACTTTTATCCAGAGCAACTCACATTGCATTAAAGATATACATTTTATCAGTTCATGCATTCGTGGGCATCGAACCCTTGACCTTGATGTTGCAAGCACCATGCACTACTGTTAATGCTACAGTTTCAGTTACATGAGATCTCTTTAATATAATGTATCTCCAAGACTGTAATGAGACTAAATAGAGAATTTGCTGAAGTGTCTTGTTGCTTCTCAGATTTGTCTTATGGGGAAAAAAAAGACCACACTCAGATTTGTTGAGTCTATACACTGAAAAATAATTTTCACTCAGACATTGCTAGTAAATTTGACAATTAATTACAAAGGAATAGCCAGTAATACACTGGATTAAACATGATATTTTTAAGTCTTGATTTTGTTTTGGGGGTGTACTAGAACATGCTCTCATGCTTGGTGGTTTGAAAAACGCATTATTTTTCACATAATTTACATTATTACAATACCTTTCTCCCCATCCTGGCACAAACGGCTCGATTAGTTCCGGATTTGATGAAGGCCCGCCTTCCGAAAAACGAATTGTAATGTGATTGGTTAGGTGTCCCAGTGCGTTGTGATTGGCGAACAGCTTAGACGGTGTTTCAGCACTGCTCCGCCCCTTGCCAAAGCAGCAAGTTCTGTCTGCTCCGGTATAGTTAAGGATGGCATCAATATTGCCATATCAATTTGAGCCGGATTCAGACCCCGAGAATATTGAACAAGAGGATTGCGCAGAACCTTTGCACGCACGGATATTGTAAGACATATTAGAGTGGTAACGTTATTGTTTTTTTTTTACGCTAAATCATGTTTTAGATAGGATGTCAACAACCGCTTAAAAATAACTGCATTTACTATGTACAGATAAGTGCATATGTATTATTTTTATTGTTATTTAATTCTAACATTATAACATGAATTGCAGTGAAACTGTTATACAGTTGAATTTATTTATACCATAGTCCAGTGTTTCCCACAGACTTGCACTCTATTTGTGGTGGCATATATATGCAAATTCATTCATTCTCTGCCAGCAGGAGGCGCTATTAGAGTGGTAGAGATCGAGGTTTCCCCGGTAACGGCTGTACACAAAGCAGCGC
>NW_015539924.1:1257731-1262164 GCF_001515605.1 Sinocyclocheilus anshuiensis
CAAACACTGCTTTATCAGACATTACATGCAAGATGAAATGAAAATAACATTCAAAATTTTCTGAAGACCGGTTTCTGGTTTCCTTCAGAAATACTGTGATATAAAAACACCCGCACCGGGTTTCGATTTTGAAACGTGCAGTGCTCATGTTCGTCGTCGTCTTGTCTGATGCACTCAACCAAGCGTTCTAACCACGCCCCTCCCCACCCCCCAACCATTCGAATTTCCGTAGGCGGGAAATATTTTAATCATATTCTAATGGGCTGCTTTGTGACATCACAAAACCCGGAAAACGATGCTGTAGTCCAAACGAGCCATTCGTTGTAGTTCTTGAAAAGAGATTTTTAAAAAATGAAATATCTCCCTTTGGAGTGGACTTTGAGATTTGTAACTTTGTAGATCTTTTTTTATTCCAAAACATACACACTACACACTGACTAAAATTCAAAAAGTGAAAAAGCATAATAGGACCCCTTTAAGTTTTTCTTAAGTAGTAAGTAAGTATACTAAAGTTGCCTTTTATTTGATTAATATTATATTATCTGCAAGTATTCCTTAGTGAAAAAAATTATACTAAAATAAAAATGAAATATTTGAAATGTATTTATTTCATGCTAAGTATACTACAAATACATTTACATATTTATGTACTTAATAAAAATACCCTGCAATTGTACTTTTAGTATACTGAACTGGTATACTTAAAGTCTGCTAAATTGGAACAACTAATTTTGCACTAAATGTACTTTAATTGCTGAAGTCCAACTAATTTGATTGTGCTTAAATTGGGAAGTATACTTCTGGTACACTTTAAATATCTTGCATTTAAAGACCAATATTATTCAAATATCAAAGAATCCTCATCAATAGTGACATTAAAACACATTTTAGGCTTATTATTAAGAAATGTGCATTGTGCACAAGTAGTACTCCAATTATAATTTTTAAATCAGTAAGTCTTAAGCGATATGTCAGTAAATATGTTAATAGATTTGAACTATACTTAGTATGAAATAAGTGTATTTTAAATATAGGCCTATTATCCTTTCTTTTTTTTTTTCTCACTGTAAATTCCATTTCCACCAAATCTTTTTGATAATATTCTGTTCTGGAAATGCCAAAACAAAAATGCTTAAGATATAATTTCCACCACATCTCAAAGTTAGTATTGTGTTCAGCATAATATTCTGGTGGAAATTACATTTTAAACATTTTTGGCATGGCCACAAAACAGTCACACAGTAACTCCTAAAAAGTATCTAGTACTTCAGCACATTTTTGAACCTGTATTGTAAAAATTGAAATCGCATCATATGACCCCTTTAAATATATTACTTTTAGGGTTTTTTTATATACTTTTAAGATTTGAAGTACACTACAAGTGCACATTTAAAATGCACTTATTTTTCACAAGGGTTAGAGAAAGAGCAACCTTTTAGCAATAACATTCTCCTATGAGTTGTAAAGAGACTCACTATTGTGAACCTTAACATTTACAGTGATTACTTGCTTACTGCTCCAAATGACAAGACTATTCTTCTGCGAGTGTGTACATCAGATGCACGCCAGTGCTATCAGGGTTGTGCCCTCTGCTGTGTATCCACAAGTCACTTCCAGAGGTTATACTGTACTAAGCTAATTAAGACCTAGCCTTGACGCTAGCCTGCAGCTAGCATAACGCCCGGAACAAGCGTTTGCTTGCCAACAACTTCAAGTGAAAAGTTTACAGGCCACGGCTGAAGTTACATAGAGCTTTTCAGAGTTGAATTGAGATGTCAATCGTCAGACAATGAAGATAACAGACACACAGTTGAAACTTCCACACATTCACCCCATTAATCCATTTTCTAGACAAACCATCAAAGCGAAGATCCGTGCAACAAGGTGGGTGGTGTAGCTGTGGCAGCTTTGAGCACATCTGAGATTCAAAGTGTAATAGGCCACTGTGGATGTTTGTATCCATGCATTTGGGTGTGCGGACCTGTGTGTGTGTTTGTGACAGCAAACGCGTCGTCGTCCTATTAGGGGGAGGGCGGCGTTCTGCACCCTTTCTCACACTATCCCCAGTGGTGCATGGCTCTGTGAGACTGCGCTTAGTCAAGCAAGCCACCCGTGCTCACTGGCATTTCCTAAATGTGGCCCAGCTGGAGGCCGACTCTCTCGCCCGCCTGAGTGGCACACACACACTCTCTTAGCAGGAGAGGGAGGGACGGCGGAGAAGGAGGGCGGCTGATGGAGTTCTGCCCCTTGTTCGCCATCACCAGTACCACTACGGCTATTAGCCACTGCAGCGATGCATTTGATGCGCATTTCCTGTCACAGTGGTCTAGCTCCATTTCGAATGCGCACGAGCGCATGAGGCACTTAATTTTCATCAGCCGACTGTGTGATGCCCTTTCTTTTAAGTAATGTCAGTGTCTTTTTTTTAATGGTATTTCTGTCAAAAGTCTCTAAAGGTAATAAATGAAGCTTACGGGGGGGAGATCGCTCGTGGGCGGGAGGAGCAGAGAGATAATTGACTTTCCAGAAAGCTTCGGAAATTATCTCCCGACTTCAATCATTAACATGAACACACATCTCTCAGGGAGGGGTTGCACATTGGCACACAAAATGTGGCAACATCAAAAGATTGGATTTTTTTTTTTTGTGACGTAATCTGAATTCGTTTCAATGACCGCAACCATTTCATTAAATAAGGGTGTGTTGGTGACTGAAAGGACGCTTTTTGTTGTTGCAAATTTATTTTTGGTTTGTGACTATTTTTCTTATTGTAACTTTATTTTTCGCATTTGCAGCTTAAAGGGTTGGCAAAATCACCCAAAAATGAAAATTCTGTCATTATTTGGCAACTTTATTTTCAGAATTGACTTTATATCTCACAATTTCGACTTTGTGTTTCAAAGTTGCTCATTCTTCTAACAATTGTGATTTTATTGATCATAATTGTAATTTAATACCTCACAGTTGTTGTCTCATTCAGTATATTAAATTAGCGTTTTCATATTTCAGCGCATGGCTATTTCTAAAATGTGACTTTATTTTGCATAATTGTGACTTTGTATCTCACAATTTCAACTTCATATCTCAAATTAGGATCATATTTTACTACATTTATGACTCTATCTCAATTATGACTTTGTATCTCAAATTTGTGATTTTATTTCTCATAATTGCAACTCTATTTCTCACAATTGTGACTTTATATCTCACAATTTCAACTTTGTATCTCACAATTTGCCCATTCATATCTCACAATTATGATGTCATTATCTCGCAATTGACTGTTTCTCATGTTTGCAACTTTATTTTGCAAAACTGTCTTTGTATCTCACAATTACAACTTCATATCTCAAATAATGATTTTCATATTTCACGATTATATATCAGTTTTGAATTAATATCTCAAATTCTTATTTCATTTCTTAAAATTGCAACTTTTGAAATCTAATTTGCCCATTCATATCTCATAATTGAGACTTGCATTTGGACATACATTTTCATGTCTTACAAGTATGACTGTTTCTCATGGGCGATTTCTCATAATTGACCACACTTCAAACGAATTATCTCGGCGTAAACCGGCTTCAGGGGCAACATGGCTGCCCGAGCGAACAAAAAGACACATAAATGTAAGCATTTTTGGCATTAATAAAGATTTTAACGAAAAATAATCATTTGTTTTATGTTACATTCAATCGTGAGTTCATATTTACAGTCATGTTACTCAAAGAAATGTTTGCAAAAAAATCGCTAATATTTGCAACTTGCCAGCAGTAGCACATTAGCGTTGCATTAAGCTCTCAAGAGCGGAGCTCAGGCGCTAGGTAAACAACAGGAGCTTGTGTCAGCCGTGACTTATGCTGCTTTGGAGACTCGGTGACCCCCATTAGAGCGGTGCCCTCTTCCTGATGCCCACAAAAGCAGGCAGGGCTTTAACTGTCACCCTGGCCCCAGTGGGTAATGCCCACCATTCTGGCTTGGTTAATTATTACTCGTCTATGATTAGATTGCTTACCAATGTGGCTCATTATATGGAACTTTTGAGCAGGCAAAACTCTCTGTCACATAATGCTTTGATAAGAATTAAACAAAAGCTAAAATGTTCAATTTTAAGTCTTTACCTGCTTATCGTCAGACTCTGTTCCATTTTTGTGTGTGTCCTGCTCCCCATGTGCCTTCCCATGCCCTTATTTGGTTAGTTTCCTGTTCCTGTCCTGATTAACAGGTCATGACAGGAAGACGCTGTTAAACGTCTTCCTGAGTTCGTCTCCCTTGGTTCCTGAAAATAAAGTCTTGGTAAAGTATTCTCCATCGTCTCCTCGTTCCTCGTGTGTGTGCCTCGTGACAGAACAGCGGACCCAAAACAAACAGTAAGCGGCATCCCTTCCCCGTGTTTAATTTCCGTGTTTTTTGAAAGTTTTTGTTTCCTGGTA
>NW_015539924.1:1264691-1289063 GCF_001515605.1 Sinocyclocheilus anshuiensis
TATATGGCTGAGGACACGCCTTCCGGAGGGGGGCGTTATGTCAGACTCTGTTCCATGTTTTGTGTGTCCTGCTCCCCATGTGCCTTCCCATGCCCTTATTTGGTTAGTTTCCTGTTCCTGTCCTGATTAGTTCATTTGTCCCAGGTGTTTCCCTTGACGTTTCATTGCTCCCAGGTGTGTCTCGTCATCCCCTCCTCCTGTGTGTATAAAAAGTGTTCCCAGTCCCAAGTTCTCTCTAAGTATTCTCCAGCGTCTCCTCGTTCCTCGTGTGTGTGCCTCGTGACACTTACATGATATTTGCTTGATTTATGATTGATTAGCTTTTTATGTACCAGTGTGTTTTTTTTTTTTTTAAGTTTATTTCAAAGTTTCACTTTAAAGCAGTTATTAAGCCAAGTTATTACGTGTGGTTTACAAATTTATATAAAATGTATAGGTTAACCAAATTATATATATATATATATATAGTTGTCACGTGTTTTCTTTTTCTACTAATTTCAAACAATTTCATACATAATTTCTGTTAGCCGTTTTTATTTTGGATTCAACATTTTTCTATTTCTCAAATTATTTTGAGTTTCATAATTGTTTTTTTTTTTATTTTAATTGTTTGCTGTAGTTTTGTATGTTTTTTAATTGGGGCAAGTTGTCACATGTTTACAGACAGGATTTATCTAAGTCAAAACAGTGTATTGCTATTTTTATTTTTATTTTTATTTTTTTTTACATTGGCTTTTCCGTTTCAGCTAGTTCATGAATTGTTTATATTCCACAGTTTTTAACTGTTTAAATTTTGCTAAAAAAAACTTTGAAAACCTGTTTCATCACATGCTCTATTGTGACATTATTTTTCACTTTGTAATTAAAATTTGATCAAATTTAGAGCATTTGCTCTAGAAAATAATGCTTTATATATTAGTCAAACCAATGTTCCATTTAAGCTAGTTATTGAATTATTTTGTATTTCCGAATTGTTTTACTGTTTAAATTAATTTGAAAAGCCTATAATGGGATAATAATAATGACAGGTTCCATAATGACAACTTGCCCCATATAAATTTTTAGAAAAACATTAAAAACTACAACTTCTAAGACAATCTGCTACAACAATTTTGTGTGGTTTTGTGAATATTTCTACAGCTGTGACATTTCAAACCTCTGAAAGTAAATTTAAAGCATTTGGGAACCTTCCATTCATCCATCCTTCTCAATATGCACTCATCCATCCATTGTTTGTGTCCATTTCTCTTCCTCAAGCGTGCGGTCGCTCCTTTAGCGAACCTCTCATTCGCAGCAGACTTGTCACTCCTGATGTGCAGTGGTAGCGGCACCCAGCAGCACCGGCTCTGTGTGTCCTGTCAGGTTGCCGTACAAATTGTGTCAGGAACAATCTGTTCCCGATTTGTCCATCTCTGGTGGTGTCCAGCCAAGCGGCAGGTCTGCGGCCTCTCTGACCTCAGGTGATGGGACCCACTGCCCTGTCACTTGATATTTGTGGATAGACCTGCGCACCGTGTATGTGTTTGCGAAAGTGTGTGTTTGTGTGTGTGAATGCTGTAGGCTGTCTGTACAGTAATTAGCTACAGTAGGGAGGAGGTGACAAAAGTAATTTGAACAGACAAGATTTTTTACACTTGAAAGAGAGATCACACATACACTCAGGTTTCAAAGATTCTGTGTATGGGAGAGACTGACAAACCGTTTGATACCTTGAAGAAATTAATTTGGATACCTTGAAAAAATTTTGCATTTTGATTCCTTAAAGAATTTTTTTGCATTTTTTGAAGGTAATGCTATTTTAGTATTGAAATTTCAGTTTGGTTACGTCCACAATATGTAGCGAGGTCTATAAACTTTTAGTGATGTGGCTTCCATATTATTCCATAATTGTAAATCTCTGTTCAGAATGACTTCGTGTTGCAACAACAAGTATGGATAGAAATAAAATACATGATATAATGTGCAAATTACCCAGAATTTCCATCTGGACAGAAATTCGCAAGCAAAAAACTTGCTGCTTATGCATTTGGCATTGATGGAATATACTTTATAAGGCTTTTTGGGGGTCGAACCCACAACCTTGGAGCTGCTACTCTATCTCAGTTGAGGAACATTCATTTAATTATTTTTAATAAATAATTAAATAATGAAATAAAAATTAAATCATTTAAATAATGTATTTTATTAAATATTTTATTTTATTAATTCATCCATTCATTCCTTTTATTTATAAAGCACTTTACAACTGCACCTGCAGACCAAAGTGCTGTACAATCAACATACAGCTACATACAATACATAAAACACAAACAATCCAAGTAAAAACACAGATACTAGCCCAACTTTTTGAAAGCTAATGACAAGAAATAATTTTTAACCCCAGCTTTGAAAACATTTATGGATGTAATCTCTCTAATCTCAGATGGTAGGCTATTCTAAAGCCTTGGACCTGCAATGGCGAAGGCCTGATCCCCTTTCCACTTTAAATGAGCTTGTGGGACAGTAAGAAACAACTTATTTTTTTTATCTTAAAGCCCTAGATGACTGACGGAAAGTAATAAGCTCAGACACATAAGCAGGAGCCATTCCATGCACTGCCTTGAACACATACAACAGAACGTCTCGGTTACGGCCCAGAGACCACGCTGTAACCTTCGTCGCTCGTAGTGCAAGGTCCGTCGCGGTGCGGAGTTCTTTGAGAACTTCCGGGTCGTGACCACCCTCGTGCAAGTCCCTCAGTGCCTTTATTTTATCCTGAAGCTCACTGGTAGCCATCTGAGAGAGGCCAAGATAGGAGAGATGTGTTGACTTTTCTTAGCACTCACAAGCAGCCTAGCTGCTGCATTCTGAACTAGTTGTAAGCGTGAAATAATGGTCTGACAGGACCCCACATATAAAACATTACAATAGTCCAGACGAGACAATATAAAGGCATTAATAAACTTTTCTAAATCGTTCATGGACAAAATAGGTTTTAATCGAGCAAGAGACCTAATCTGGAAAAAACAACTCTTAACCACAGCATTAACCTGCTTTTCGAATTTCAAATCTGGATTGAGCACAACTCCTAAATTCCTTATTTGGTCATGACAGTTGGCTGACCAAGGACCTAAATAAGTGGCAATGTCTGAGCATCCTCTGGTGGGGCCAAAAATCATAATATCTGTTTTACTTTGGTTTAACTGAACCAAATTGTGAGCCATCCAGCTCTTCACCTCTTCCAGACATGCCAAAAGTAAAATTGAACCACAATTCTCTCCATATTTCAAAGGGAGATAAAGTTGTGTATCATCACCATACAAATGGTAAGACATGCCATATTTTTTAAAAACGAGCCTAGAGGCAGCATGTACAAGGAAAACAATACAGGGCCAATAACAGAACCCTGAGGAACCCCACAGGTAATAGAACCTGTAGATGAAAAAGTCACCATACTTTACAGAGAATACTCTATTCGCAAGATAAGACTTGAACCACTGTAAAACTGTCCCACAGATCCCAACTAAATGTGATGAACACTTAAGGAGAATCCCATGATCTGTTGTATCAAAGGCTGCACTCAAGTCCAGTAGAATCAGAGCTGCAGAATTACCTGACTCTCTGATTATACGAAGATCATTTACATCATTTAGTATACATTTTAAAAATCTGAGAACAGTTTGTGACATTGAGATCGGAAAGAGGCCAGTGTTATGAGTTCTGGACTGGATAATCTGAAATATTTTTGTGCATATATATATATATATATATATATATATCCCTCTTTTCTATTAATTTGAGTTGAATTATAATAAAACTGAGAGTATGTGTCCTAAAAACTCTGTAGACAACATTCTGGCACATATGTGACCCTGGACCACAAAACCAGTCATAAGGGTACATTTTTTTAAACTGAGATTTATACATCATCTGAAAGCTGAATCAATAAGCTTTTCATTGATGTATGGTTTGTTAGGATAGGACAATATTTGGCCGAGATACAACTATTTTTAAATCTGGAATCTGACGGTGCAAAAAAATAAAAATATTGAGAAAATCACCTTTAAAGCTGTCCAAATGAAGTCTTAGCAATGCACATTACTAATCAAAAATTAAGTTTTTATACATTTACGGTAGGAAATTCACAAAATATCTTCATGGAACATGATCTTTACTTAATATCCTAATGATTTTTGGCATGAAAGAAAAATCGATAATTTTGACCCATACAATGTGCTGTTGGCTATTGCTACAGTACATATATACCCGTGCTGCTTATGACTGGCTTTGTGGTCCAGGGTCGCATATACTTAGTTTGTAACATTTAACTCTAGCAAAAGAGAACATAAAAACAAGAAGTTATTACAACATTAAGATAGAAACTGTGTTTGATTATGTGGTTGTGGGTCAGCTTAGGCCTGAACACAGACACGAGACGGATCTCCTCAGTCAATCACAAAGCATCATCACCATATCCCAACAGAAAGGCAGGCGTGCCCGCAGTGACACGACCTTGGGTTTCTGTGTGTGTGTGTGTGTGTGTGTGTGTAGACGTGAGGTTTTGTGTGAAGTGGTCACTGTGGGGCATCGGCAGCAGCTGCAGCCGTCCACTCTGGGGTATGTGTCCCGGGGTGTGATGGCCAGTGAGGGGCTGCAGAAGGTGCTTTAGCCACAGCGTGGCAAAGTCGTCTGTTTGTTGAGGAGGTGACCAGGAACCCTGGGGGAACTGAAGAGGACACACACACTTCCACAAACTCACATGCGTGCTACATATAGAGTCAAACTGAGACACCATACTGGACATTAGCAGCAAAAAACACCACATGACAGCTGCATTTTCTTCTACCTCCAATAGTTAAATGATATATAGAACTTATTGTTTTTTTTAAACCACAGTTTTGTTGCTTAGATGTGGTCTTTGAGACTTAATTGAGCTCACAGTTGTATTATACTGAAGTATTAACTTTGGTGCTTAGATTATAACAGACACAAATAAGATATTTGTTGAAAATATAGAGCTATAAAATTTCAACAGCTTAGATAATTTGATTTTGGAAGAATTTAATGTTTGTTTTATTGATATAAAAAAATCTGAGACGTTTGAGATTGAGATTGTTGAGATCTT
The DNA here is from genome assembly GCF_001515605.1 of Sinocyclocheilus anshuiensis. Classification (NCBI taxonomy): domain Eukaryota; kingdom Metazoa; phylum Chordata; class Actinopteri; order Cypriniformes; family Cyprinidae; genus Sinocyclocheilus; species Sinocyclocheilus anshuiensis. The sequence goes on from NW_015539924.1 coordinate 1,269,796, forward strand.
GAGGCCAGCAGTATGTAAAGTTTTGGACTGGATAATTTGAGTAAAATATTATTTTGTCATATTTGTTTGTTGTCATTATGCAAATATTTGTTATGTATCTTCTTCAGGGCCATTTTATGAATTTTTAATTTCTTTTTTTCTGTTTAAATGTTACAAATATTTATAAAATGAAGATCTAAGTTAAATATTTTTTTATTTGAAAACATGTTCTTAAATGTTCATAGGAGATATGGAGATAGGGAGATATTCCAAAGTCTCAGCTTTCAAAATCTGTCAGTTTTATAGCGAAATACAAACAATATATTACAATAATCTGTTTTTTTCACGCTCTTTAATGTGGCGTGACAGATCACTGTATTTGTTTCAGTTTAAGCAGCATGTCTTTCCGATTACAATAATGAGACATTATTTTCATTATAAATGAACTATACAGTTTTTTCATGCCTTCTGATGTTCCTTCACTTTTATATCTTGCTATAAACTTGAAATAAAGAGGAAAACACATTTATAATTTGTATTTCGTGATAAAACTGACAGAATTAGAAAGCTGAGCTGTGTTATATTAAAAGCAACAAAGCACAAAATTATTGCGATTACTGGGTGGCTGGCGTGCTACAAATAATGAATGGAAGACGTTAAATATAATGTCCAATCATTTACTGTATTATACCATGAATAAAACAGCTTGTGAATAGTCACTTACATGTTATAGCCTACAGGCTTCCTCAGAAAGGAAAACAATATAACTTATGTTAACGAGTTGGAGCCCACTTCAACTTTTAGAACGTTTTATTAATTAAATAGGCTACATGTGAGGATTAAAAGTTTGGACGCCACAGACGTTTTTGCAGAGTAGGTGGTGGAATTTTCACTAATTTGGAATTTTGGAATTTTCACAAAGAAAACAGTATAATTGAATGAATTGGTTCACATAAATACAGCGATCTGATCATTAATTTGTCACATAATTTGTGTTTCGCTATAAAACTGATTTTGAAAGCTGAGACTTATGTCTTCGATTTTTAATTTTTTAACGTGGCACTAAAACGCCGTCGTACTTTTCATAACATTATTTTCTAAGATTTTACCATTTTTGAAAAATATTAAAAATATTAAAAATCAAAAAAATAATTTAATAATAATTTAATAAAAATAATTAAAAAAAATTAATCATTCAATAAAGGGAAAAATTAAATGTTTTATTAAATCTTTTTTTTCATATAAAAAATTAAAAATGTTTTTGTTAAATATTTTGTTGTATTTTCTGTTAGATATCTGTTGTGCATCTTTTTATGACTATTTTTAAGACTATATTGCTTATTTTTGAAAATTGTTAAAAAGCATGTTAAAATCTTTAAGTAAAAATGTAACTTAATAAAATAATATAAATAAAAAATTAACTAAAACGTAGAAAGTATTTTATTAAATGCTTTATTATTAAATGTTTTATTAAATTTTTAATAAAAAAATACATACAAATCTAATTTTGTGTTAAATGTTTTTATTTTAATTAAATGTAAAATAATATAAAAATATTCATGATAATAAATATTTGTATTATTATTATTATTAAAAATGCATATACTTAAAAGGGTGTGTAAACTTATGGACACAATTGTTCAAACACGTGTAAATGTGTGTGTGTTCACATCCAGACCGCCCGAGCCTTTGATGCTGCAGGTGAGCCGGCCTCAGAATCAGTCGCCTCCTTTGCATAAGCACTAATGACAGCAGCCAGCGCATGTAAATGAAGACGCTTCGCTCTGATTGAGAGAAAGCAATGTGGCTGAGTAGCCACACACTAATCATCCCAGCGGGGAGCTCCATCTGATTCAGTCCCATCATTCCGCATGTGTTCAACATCGGCCCATTTAAATGTCAGGCCTTGATGGGCCACCCCAACTGCAGACAGGGGAGAGGTTGGAGATGGGATGTTTGGGAAAGGGGGGTGCGGTTGTGATCTGATGAGACGAAATTACCTTTTAATTAGTCGATTCTTTAGACTTTCATAATTGTTTTGGTCGTAAAACAAATGTGAGGCCTGTAATTTTGAAAGCTGTTTTCGGGATGAAAGCCCAGGCAGTATGAGAGAGAGTTTGAGAGTACAGAAAGGAGGGTTGAAAATTATAGCGACGAGTCAGTGTTCGAACACTCATCGAGTGTTTAATTGATGTGATTTAACTGACTGCTTGCTAGTTTGAATCGAACTTTATACGTTTATTGTAAAGTGAGTTTAGTTTCTATGACAGAGACCTTTGACCTCAGCTATGCTTGTCGTCTCATGTTGGCTTTTTTGGGTGTCCGCTTTACTTTCAGCTTTCTGAATTATTGATTCTCTTTTGAATGAAATATTAACATACCTCATCTGTGTCTGCCTTACTGTGATCTAGCCCTCTAGTGTGAGTCGTTCCTTTTTTTTTATAGTTTGTTTTGAAACGTAGAACAATATTGATATAAAGAAAGTGTTAGAGACTGTGAGTTTATGTGTATGTTTCTATGGCACTAGAATGTAAAGGCACTTTCAGATTGACTGTGACTTTACCCTCAGGACACACTGTCACACATTAACACTCATATTTGCCAAAAGACAAGTGACATTTATATTTTAATGTTCTGACTGTGTGTATGTGTGTAACTAAATTCTTTAATAATTGTCACAATTTTTTTTGTATATGAAAATAAAAATACATCTAAAAATGTAAAAATATATTTGCATATGTATATATAAACTGAATATATATACATAGACATATATACACACACACACACACATACATATATATATATATATATATATACACACATACATACTATAATTATGTGGATGTAAATATGAAAATAAAATGCACATTTATATATAAACTTAATAAATGAAAGAAATAAAAAAAGTGTAGATCATGGAGATCTGGTTCCCCCTAGTGGTCAGAATAAATACAACAAAATTCATGTTTGTACTTTTTATCACATGCTTTGTACAGTAGACAGCTGAAACCCATTATGTAAATGTCCTATGTCATAAATTTAAAGAAAAATGTGGCTATTTGATAAGAATGGCTTTCCTATATTTATTGTTGTTGTTGTTGTTGCTGTTATGGAAATGTGTGTGTGTGTTGTTCAGGTATTCCCTATGTAATGAAGACTAAATGTCCCCACAAAGATGGCAATATCCAAAATCCTTGTCCTTGTAGGGACATTTTTGGTCCCCATGAGGAAACAAGCTTGTAAATCATACAGAATTAAGTTTTTGAAAATCTAAAATGCAGAAAGTTTTCTGTGAGGGCTAGGTTTAGATGTAGGGTTAGGGTAAGTGGATAGAAAATACAGTTATATAGTAACTATACTATATAGTTTGTATAGTATAAAAACCATTATGTCCACGGAATGTCCCCATAAAAGATGGAAACCCAATGTGTGTGTGTGTGTGTGTGTGTGTGTGTTTGTGTTCTATACTTCATTTTTAAGGCACTACCTTTGTCACTTGCAGGATTTGGCCACTATGACTTCCATGGTCAACAGGGGGTGTCAGAATCCTTCAAATCAGCAGTTATGCTTCATATCATTCAGCCATGTAAGCACAAAACTCGTCAGTGTTCTAATACTAATCTATTATTAATTAATAATGAACTAGATCAGGTAATGAAGTACTGTAGTAATGATGTAGTTCTGAAATAACTGGATGCATGCACTTTTTTTTTTAATGTTTTTGCATGTATTGGATTAGCATTTTCCCAGAGGATGCATAAATAAATGAAAGATATATAGCCTACACGATGAAACCCAAGGGTGTTCAAGATGCTCAAGATGGAATTAATTCTGCATCCACCAGCGCTAGACTAATGTGCCGACTTCTGAACCAATAGAAAAAGAGACATGCTCAAAGGCTTTCCTGTCAACACAAGTAAAGAGGGGATGTCTTGAAGGAGTTATATTCATCCCAACTCCAGGTACGTTGAATATGAACGGTGAATATAAGCAGAATGATAACATTACTCCACTCAAATGGAAACCACACCATAAGAAACATAAAGGACATCTTATATAATTAATTAAACGTACAATCAGTAAAATTAAGTTATAATTAAACCTGCAGAGAAAATATATTTTATATATTTAATATATTTTTGAAACTAAATGCAATTAGCAACTCTGACCCAAAACTTCAAAAATGATAAATGACATTAAATGGTGAATTATAAAAAAATTACTTACTCCTTTGTATTGTATAATCATATAATCATAGCAGTTTCTAACAAGCTTTCTTTGACCACAAGATGGAGCCAAAACCCTCAAGACTGGGCTTTGTCTATTAAATTATATGGTATATGTTTGAATATATTTAAAGCTCTATGCATCATGTTTAGCATTGTTAGCAGTTCAACAACTATATTTTTAGGAATTGGATAAGGCTGTTTATTATCAATAGAAATTAACCATCATTAATGATTTTAGATATTTAAACTGAGCAAAAGCAGGTTGTGAGTTGTTTTATGCATAGGTTAACAATATGCACAAAATGCCTTAGTGATTATTTTTAATGATTGGAAAGTAGAATAAAAGCATGAGCTCAGATGCTCTACTTAAAAGTTTATTTAATTTAGGTATATCAAAGATGTATTTTCAAATACCATACAAAGGTTGTTCTCTATGTGTACCTAATTAAGGTATATACATCTATAAAGCATATTATAATGAACTGAGCAGCAATAATTGGTTTCTCAGATTAGGGATGGAAGGGATTAGGATTTGTTTCAAGATCAAGATCAGGTTAAGCATAGGATTAAGATTGTTATTAGGATTAAGAAAGGACTGGAAAGAATAGGGAATGTCCTGTAACACAAGGTGACACAAATGACTGGTGTTACACATGGAACAAGATAGACATTAAAGTGACAGTTCACCCAAAAATGAAAATTCTGTCATTAATTATTCACCCTCGCGTCGTTCCAAACCCGTAAGACCTTCATTCATCTTCGGAACACAAATTAAGATATTTTTGATGACATCTGAGAGCTTTCTGACCCTGCATAGACAGCAATGCAACTACCACATTCAAGGCCCAGAAAGGTAGTTAGGACATTGTTAAAATAGTCCATGTGACATCAGTGGTTCAACTATTTTTTGAAGCTACGAGACTTTTGTGCACAAAGAAAACAAAAATAATGACTGGTGTGAACGGGCCTTAACGATAAGGACAAAGAGGAATGATATAATTGGAAACAGGATATTTTTTTCCAGCTGATGAACATGAAAAACATTTACAGCCAATCAGAATCCACTTTAAAGAGACCGAGCATTTAAAGCAGCAGACGATAAAACTGCAGCGTGGGCTTATAATTAACAGAACATTATCGTCCGTTGATGTGGATGCTAATATAGTTATAGCTATCTTTATTGGCCTAGTTATAATTTTTGGTGTGAAGGACCTGGTACCGGATAAGCATTTTTATAGACAATAGTGAATATTAGGAAATATTCTAGGTGCGGTGATTTACCAATCAGATTTGAGTATTTCAGAGCGATGTATATCAAGTACAAATGATATACCTCCTGAAATGAAACCATTATATATGTATTAGAATGTGTGTCTCTTTCTATCTATTTATGGAAAAATCTATCCCTAATGGGAATGTTCTACAATTTTACTCTATGGGTTCCACAAAAGGGAGCAGGTCATGATTGTATAATAGAAGGAACAGGAAACAGCGCTCTCCCAAAATTCCAGGACACTTTCAAGATATAAACGTTTTTGCTTGGGGGAAGGGTATGTGAAACCAAGCGTCGCGTCTGATCTCATGTATTAAACCTGAGCTTGAGAGTCTGATGTTATGCTGATGAAAAAAACGACCCGTTCTGCATCTTCTTTTTAGCGTTTAGCGTCAGTTGACACTGTGAAGCATCGGCTGATTGAACATCTTTGCCGCTGCTATCAGCGGGAGCACATGGGGTCAGAGTTAGCATCAGCCTGTGACATCCATCAGACGAGCATGCCAAGGCTGCGCTGACAAATTTCCACGATCAATAGCATCTGACAGGACAACACGAGGTTATGGCCATCCCTGTCAGCGCTATCTATTCTTTTTCAAGTCTGACAGATGTGGGGTAATTAATAGACTTCATTAATCAATCAAAGCCGTTGCTAAACTACAGATAAAATGTATCGTTATGTACTGTGTGGGAAAGAAATAAAACTTTTAAAGGGATGGTTAACCCAAAAATGAAACATTTGTCATTTACTCAACCTAACCAATATGACTTTCTTTTGTGAAGCAAAAAAAAAGAAGAAAAAAAAGAATATATTTCTAAAAGTTGTACAAGTTGCTCTTTTCCATACAATGAAAGTGAATTGTAAGCACACACAGTAAAGCAATATTTCAGTATATTGGCTTTAAGACTATTTTTATTATGCATTTGATTTGATATTTGACAGTCCCTAGTCACCATTCACTTTAATTGTGTGGGGAAAAAACAGCTCAATATATTCTTCTAAACTTCTTTTGTGTGCCACAGAAGAAACTAAATCAGGTTTGGAGAGACTTAAGGGTGTATAAATGTTGATAATATTTCTATTGACTGACTTGCAAGACAAAAAGATAAATGACAGACATCAGATAAAAATCTTGCAGTTTTATTTGCATATAAACTTGGCTAAATGTCACAATGGATAAAAAAGTCACAAAACATATAAAGAAAGCATTCACAATAGCAGAAAATACAGAAAACTTTTTTGTGCTCAAGATTGCAGATCCACAGTGAAATATACAATGCACATTATTACAACAACTAAAAATGGAGATGAGGAGAAATGAAATGGCTTAGTGTTGTAATGTCATTTCCAGTTTTGAAACCAATAGAATGAGAAGCTTTTGCAAATCTGGGATAAACAATTGTGTTTGAATCTTTACAGAGAGATACCAGATTTATCTCTGTATATCTCCTGAGGCAGACCCAATTATATTGAAAGTTCTCGTCCACTTTTAATATGTGCTAAATGCTAAATCAGACCAGGTACAGTATCTTTATGATCTGGAGAATTTGCATATTCAGCCTTTTCTAAACTGTAATTGTAGGACAAAAGCAGCATAGCAATAATGCGAAATTCAATTCACAACACACAATCGCTTCCATCTTTTGATAAACTGTGCCACTCTATTTTATGTTGAAAGGAAGAATGCTTGTCTTATGGTGTTTAATGGCCTGGTAGATAAAGATGTGTCTTCTTGATGAGAAAAGAGCAAAGTCTGATTGGAGTAATAAATATCAGACCCATTGAACCCTTTGACGGGGTGAAGTACGCACTTACTCATTTAAATCCAAAATTGAATACACCACACAAAGAGTTCATAACTTTAAATAAGTTTATATTAAATTTACAAAGCACAATTAATATTAAATAAGACATGGTCAAGTATTGCTGACGCTTTTGGGAGTACCTTTATAATGCACTTTTTAAGATCCTGACCAATAAAAAAAGAAAAAAACAGAAGGCAACTGATGCAAACAACTTACATATATGAATTCACAATTTATTCTTTACCTACAATAGTCATTCAAATGGTGTCGGCTTCAATCCGACTTTAAAAAAAAATTACATTTCCATGCATTTTTAAATACAAGCAGTACAAAAAGACTTACTTTTAAGTAAGGAAAAGTTATGTAGAAAAAGGGGTGGGGTTTAATGAGTCTCAGGAGTTTCCAGGGTTGGGGAGATCAAATATGATTGGTGGATTGGTAGGCTGGAAGCTGACTGTACATGTGGAGGAGTTGATAAATGTTGTATAGCCATCTGTCATTATACCATAGCCTGAGAATGAGAAAGAAAACATTTTTATACATTTGTTTTATATACACTTTACACATTTATACTTTATCCGCATATATATTATTTGAAATATATTACAATTTGTAATATTTTTATTATTACTTTAATATTTTGAACATTTTATATACATTATATATATAAAATGTTATATAAGTGTGCAAAGCTCTTACCTTCATGGATTCCCCCATATGCGTGGAGTTTGGGTCGGACCCTCTTTTGTACTGTGTTGAGTAGTTCCACGCAGCCAACTCTCTGAAGTTCTTTTGGGACCCAATCTCTGAACCCTGGACAAAGTCCAACATCACATCCTTAGTGGCGTATCACCACATTTATGATGACTTTAAAATACAACAGTCTATCTGCAGACACAAACTGATGTATACATGCTCTACATCTACAGTTACATCCGCATTTCAGTGCTTACCCAGAGGAGGCCCATGTGTCATAAGAATATCTACATCTTCAGGGATCTGGTTCCACTTATCGAGGAGAGACTGGCCACGAGGTAAGTTAAAGCCCCATCCATTAAACCACGGGGTCCTGTGGGAGCAGACAGACGCATTTTACACACTTCATAAATGTCGAAATCATCATACGCATACCTGCATGCTGTTCTCACACATATGCAAAAGTTGACAGTATTATCAAAAACGATTTTCAAAGTAGACTAGTTGGTAAGGTGATTAAAAAAAAGTCTAAAAATGCCTCAGAGTATTGCAGTATCAGATTTGAGGCCATGGCGCAACTCAAGCTATTCGTTTCAGTCTCCATCAGGGCATCCGGTGGTTCACAGAGGTCATCTGCAGAGGAGGCAGATTGATCAAGCTGTCAGCACCAATGAGCAGAAGCATGTTAATAAGAGTTTTATTTCCCCTCTGGGACGGGCCTGCTGACAGCCTGCGATCTGGAGAATTTGCATATTCAGCCTTTTCTAAACTGTAATTGTAGGACAAAAGCAGCATAGCAATAATGCGAAATTCAATTCACAACACACAATCGCTTCCATCTTTTGATAAACTGTGCCACTCTATTTTATGTTGAAAGGAAGAATGCTTGTCTTATGGTGTTTAATGGCCTGGTAGATAAAGATGTGTCTTCTTGATGAGAAAAGAGCAAAGTCTGATTGGAGTAATAAATATCAGACCCATTGAACCCTTTGACGGGGTGAAGTACGCACTTACTCATTTAAATCCAAAATTGAATACACCACACAAAGAGTTCATAACTTTAAATAAGTTTATATTAAATTTACAAAGCACAATTAATATTAAATAAGACATGGTCAAGTATTGCTGACGCTTTTGGGAGTACCTTTATAATGCACTTTTTAAGATCCTGACCAATAAAAAAAGAAAAAAACAGAAGGCAACTGATGCAAACAACTTACATATATGAATTCACAATTTATTCTTTACCTACAATAGTCATTCAAATGGTGTCGGCTTCAATCCGACTTTAAAAAAAAATTACATTTCCATGCATTTTTAAATACAAGCAGTACAAAAAGACTTACTTTTAAGTAAGGAAAAGTTATGTAGAAAAAGGGGTGGGGTTTAATGAGTCTCAGGAGTTTCCAGGGTTGGGGAGATCAAATATGATTGGTGGATTGGTAGGCTGGAAGCTGACTGTACATGTGGAGGAGTTGATAAATGTTGTATAGCCATCTGTCATTATACCATAGCCTGAGAATGAGAAAGAAAACATTTTTATACATTTGTTTTATATACACTTTACACATTTATACTTTATCCGCATATATATTATTTGAAATATATTACAATTTGTAATATTTTTATTATTACTTTAATATTTTGAACATTTTATATACATTATATATATAAAATGTTATATAAGTGTGCAAAGCTCTTACCTTCATGGATTCCCCCATATGCGTGGAGTTTGGGTCGGACCCTCTTTTGTACTGTGTTGAGTAGTTCCACGCAGCCAACTCTCTGAAGTTCTTTTGGGACCCAATCTCTGAACCCTGGACAAAGTCCAACATCACATCCTTAGTGGCGTATCACCACATTTATGATGACTTTAAAATACAACAGTCTATCTGCAGACACAAACTGATGTATACATGCTCTACATCTACAGTTACATCCGCATTTCAGTGCTTACCCAGAGGAGGCCCATGTGTCATAAGAATATCTACATCTTCAGGGATCTGGTTCCACTTATCGAGGAGAGACTGGCCACGAGGTAAGTTAAAGCCCCATCCATTAAACCACGGGGTCCTGTGGGAGCAGACAGACGCATTTTACACACTTCATAAATGTCGAAATCATCATACGCATACCTGCATGCTGTTCTCACACATATGCAAAAGTTGACAGTATTATCAAAAACGATTTTCAAAGTAGACTAGTTGGTAAGGTGATTAAAAAAAAGTCTAAAAATGCCTCAGAGTATTGCAGTATCAGATTTGAGGCCATGGCGCAACTCAAGCTATTCGTTTCAGTCTCCATCAGGGCATCCGGTGGTTCACAGAGGTCATCTGCAGAGGAGGCAGATTGATCAAGCTGTCAGCACCAATGAGCAGAAGCATGTTAATAAGAGTTTTATTTCCCCTCTGGGACGGGCCTGCTGACAGCCTGCAGTAGCCCGGGCCAGACCTTTATTTACCACTCTCAGACCCCGTCTGATAAGGGCCAAGTGTCTGGCCCCAGCTAGACAAGGCTGCGCAAGGCCAGGGCTAAATGTAGGCCTTGGTAGAGAGGGCAGGAACTGACCCCATGCTGATAAGCAGAGCTTGGTGGTGATGGATGGAGGCAGTGCAGACAAATGAGAGTTGGAAGCACTGCGGAGAGCAATGTCTGCAACTGCTCAACAGCACTTCAGAAGCTGCACTACGGTGCAGGATTTCAACACAGTTTGATACAAATGCTAAAATGGAGGTGACTATATGTTAATGTGCTTAATTAATGTGACATGACAACTGTTTCTGAATAGCCCATTTTTTCAGCATGGCTTGATGCAAGGAAACCCCTTCGATTCATGAAAAGGTCTTAAAAGTACAATCTTATTTTCTAACTTAGGATTGTTCTTAAAAAAAAAAAAAGATGTCATTCACTAGTAATTGCATGGATTTTTTTTGTATTTGTACACACAGGAGAACATCTCATTCACAACACACGTGTATGCCCATCAGTTTGTTCTAAAGTTAATGAATTTGGAGTACTCTGAATGAGCAACCATGTGCCCAAAATTGGGAAATAGAAATTTCATCTTAACACTTATAATTGTCTGCTTTTTTGTGCACGTGATTTAAATTTTTCCTACATTTTTTCCTACATTTAGAAAATATTAAAGTATCAAAGTTTTTGGTGAATTATAATTGGTTCATAAAGACATTCATACACAGATTTCACACAAAAATGTGTGAGTATGCATGCTTACAACTACTTAAATTAATGGGACAGTTCATCCAAAAATAGAAATTACACACCCTCATGTCGTTCCAAAACACTTAAGACCTTTGTTCATCTTCGGAACATTTATATTTTTATTTATATTTTATTTTAAAACACGGATATTTTTGATGAAATCCTTTTTTTTTTCTGACCCTGCACAGACAGCAGAGCAACTACCATGTTCAAGAAATTGTTGAATAAAGTCATTATTTTTGTTTTCTTTGCGCACAAAAACCACTGATGTCACATGGACTATTTTAACAATATCCTTACTACCTTTCTGGGCCTTGAATGTGTCAGTTGCATTGCTGTCTATGCAGGTTCAGAAAGCTCTTGGATTTCATCACAAATATCTTAATTCGTGTTCCGAAGATGAACGAAGGTTTTATGGGTTTAGTAATTAATGACAGAATCTTAATTTTTGGGTGAACTAACCCTTTAAGACTTGTCTTAAAACCACAAAGGTAAAATCTGCCAATTTTATAATTATGAAAATTTTAAGCAGCGTTCAGCACATATGAAAACATTCTTACATAGGACATGTTCAACTCCCATCAAGCCAGTTGCAACAAAAACAGTGCGCCTATTATGATTATTACGGTAACCTGCAAGCAGCGCAAAAAAGCAGCATTTTGAACAAGAACTTGACATACAAACTAATTCTAATTTATCTTAAGAAATTTCATCACTATTATAAGATTTTTGTGAATCCTCTTGTGATATAACCTGATTAATGAATCTGATTAATATAAAAAAGCTTAAAATAAAAGAAGCATTAGAAAGGATGAGATTACAAATACTAAATAGCTTAGTTGTAGCAGCTAATCGCATTAATGAGTCTTAAAGAGCTTGATTCTACCGTACGCACAGACATACATATATGTATGAGCTCACATGCCCAGCTGTCCAGAGGTCATTTTACAATGAGCACTTGACAGAGTCAGAGCCTCTGAGAAGCAGAAGGTTAAGACTAAAGGGGAAAGGGTTTTCATAACATGTTCTCTGAGACCTGAGGCATGGATCTTCTTTTTCATTCACTGAATTATGTTGAAATAGACGAGGGACTAGGGCCCAGTCATTTGTACCACCTAAGAATAACAATAGAAAGACAGCCCTGGAGCGGAGTATTGAAAACCAATTACAGAGAGAATGAAAAAGGTTTTAGAGGAAAAAATGGAAAAGCATGGAGACTGTTGCTTTAAAATAACTGCCAATTAAACAGAGACCCAGTTAAACCTTGCAAAAGAACAAGGTCTGTCAAATAAAACAGCTGTTTTCTAAATACGTTTCCTAACCAGACGTGACAAGACTCCAACATCTACTCAAAAAAATAAAATAAATAAAAATAAACCACACACACAAATGAAAGATAAAATTGCTGAATTACACATCAATAATCAAAAACCAAACAATCAAAAGAAACTTTGAAAGCAAAAATGCTACAAGATGCTGCACAATAACTGCCAGTTAAACCATTTTTAATGTTTAATAGACAATTATGAAGAGCAGACCATTTTGGACCAATGAGATTCATTGTGGGCAGGGTTACACAGTAATGCTATTGAAATAGGAACTAAGCAATCAACAAAATGTCAGTCATTGCTGTTTGCCAGACAAAAACTGTAAGCTACATGAAAAACACACGCTTCATTGTTTTATAATTTTATTGCATCCAATGTTATTTTAGTATTTATATTCTATTTTTATTAGCTTTTATATTTTCAGTTTTCAATTTATTTTAAGTAATTTCGTTACATGCTTTTGTCATTTTTTATTTGTTCTTGTTTTATTAATATTTCTATAGCTAGAATGTACTTTTTCTATTATTTTTATAGCTTTCATTTATTTTATTTGTTTTAGTTTTAGTAATTTTAGTACTTCAACTGATTTTAATTTCAGTCCATTTCCAAAGCAGCACGTTTTTAGCCAATTTCTCTGTTTATCGTCTTATTTTATTTCAGCTTTGTTTTAATTACTCAAAAATTAATAAAATTTTTAGCTTACAGTAACAACACTGATTAAATTTCCTGGTTAGGACATGGTCAAGGACTAATCCTGGATTTGCATGGTTAACATTGATTATAACCAGATAATACTTCTTTTGTGTTTAAAACAAAGATGCAAGCAAATATTCAAATACAAGCTGTCACTTTACTGCCATCCTCCTTCATTAACCAAACTAAAGAGCAGTCGTTTTTGGATTTTAATGTCCATCATCACAGGCTGGTCTCATAGCTGGTCTACTGTTTGTCTATCCATTAGCACTTCTTAATAGATTTGAGAGAATAGAGTTGATAGTGGATGAAATATTGCCTGAACACAGGAAATGGCTGCTGAGGTCTCGGTGTATGTGTGTGTATACTGGGTAGCCGGGCTTGTCCGTGGATGATTGATGGGAAGGCAAATAAAGGTGAGTGGTTGTTTTCGAACACTGTGCACCAGGCTGGTACTCTTGGGTACAATCTCTCAAACCCTGTTGGCTTTCCTGCAAACATACTCAGGCCCGTCTGCTTTAACTCGCACATAAACGTCAGCGCCCGAGTCAGGCTTTCATCCGTACATCAAGCTAGTCGACAATGAGATGTCATTACTTCCCAACATGCACATAAAAACGGGGATCACAGACAGAAAACAAATAAAGGCATGCAATGTAAAGGAAATGTATTATTGCATGGCGCACTGGAATACTTGATTCTGATTGGTCAATCTAAATTTTGATTTATACATTTGTCCCTAGTAACTGATTTCAAACACTGTGCCAGGTTCATGCCTCTCATATCACTTTACAGTCTCTTTGTTCTCAATATAAATATCTCAATATCAGTATTTAACGTCCATTTATTATTTGTTAAACAGCTGAGTTACAAGTGAGATAAAATGCAGCTGGTAATTATTGCAAAATAAACCTCTGGTATTACTCTTTATGATAAATTTAAAGATCACCTATAATTAAATGAAAAATTATTTTACTAAATTTTGATGTAAAATTAACCCATAACATTTTTCAGTGACTTTTAAATATAATTAACATAATTAAACATTATTATAATTAATAAAGTAAATATAATCATTATATTAAAAAAAGAAAAAAAAACTAAAAGTTTAACCATGCAAGTTTAAAAAGAGAGCGAGAGAGAGAGAGAAAACGGAGTGAGAGAGAAAAGAGAAAAGAAAGCTTTCACTGTCAGAAACTCTGTTCAGTACAGAGACACAAGTGTATATTTGTGTCTGCGTGTGTGTTTGTTTTGGCTGCGTCAGCACTTTGCTTTGATGAACTCTCGGTGACCTGGACACATACACACACAGTGGCATACAGGAGCAGCCGGATGAGCCTCAGTAACACACAAACACACACTCCCAGTGCTTACTTTGGAATCAGAGTGTTACTCTAATGCACAGGCCTGCCAGTCCTTCAAACACCTCACATGCAAAAAGGATTACTGAAATATTTATCTGCCCCTGACAGCAGGACGGCAAAAGAGGGGGATCAGGGAAAGATGTGTGATTGTGAAAGTGATGTTGGAGAAGGTTATCAACGGTCAGGAGAGAAAAAGCAGAGCTGGACATGGGACAAAAAGAGAAATGAGAGTAGAGAGGAAATGAGACGTTGTTGGGATTTCCTGTCTAGTGTGATTTTGTGAAGGTACCACGCAGAGAACTTCCCAGAGCAAGTCTGACAACAAATCTTTTAAATATTCCTTATAATATCGTGCAAATATCAAACATTTTTCAATGTAAATGAATCCAAAAACAACAACCTTTTCTGCCCCTAAATCATCAAAGTCCGAAAATACATTACGTCTAAGTTTGGGGTTTTTGAAATAAGTATTTTATGCTCACCAAGGATGCATTTATTTGATCAAAAATACAGCATAAACAGCAATACTGTGAAATATTATTACAGTTTAAAATAACTGTTCTCTACTATATTTTAAAATGTAATTTATTTTTGTGATGGAAAAGCTTATTTTTCAGCAGCTAATTCTCCAGTCTTCAGTATCACACAATCCTCTAGAAATCAGACTAATATGCTGCTCAGCCTTATTAATATCAATGTTTAAAACAGATGTTGATTCATATTTTTGTGGAAACTGATCATTTTTTCATGATTCTTTGATGAATAGAAAGTTCAAAAGAACAGCATTTATTTAAAATAGAAATCTTTATAAATTCCTGTAATGAATTTAATGCATCCTTTCTGAACAGGATTATTCATTTCTTTCCAAAAACTACATTTTTTAACAGTAGTGTAGTTTGTTTCTCTTTGAATTGTACTGTTGCACTCAAAAAATCTCACATTATGGATGTGAAATAGCTTAGGAAGACTGCTTCATGTTAACGTAAAGCGGTTTATTCATTTGCTAAGAAAAAAGATTGAACCCCTGAATCCAAACAAATCAAAGGAAGAAAAAAAAAACAAGATCTAGCCTCTCAATAAAACAAGACTTGATTAAAACAAAGATTAAAACAACTTTAATCTGTGCCCTCTTTGATAGTGCTGGTTTACCACAACAGGACCATCATGTTCACAACAGCCTTGGTGACTGGAATACAATAAAAAGCTGTTCCTCTCCAAACAAAATACAGGCCATTACATTTGTCATGTTGCACTAAAGCTAACCAGACTGCAGTTAAACCAAACCAAAACAAAAACAACTCGTCAACAAACTTTTAAAATAACCCTGACCACAAAGGGACTACGACTAAATAAAACATGTTGTGTCTGCACATTTTTTTGCCTTCTGAGAAACGTTTGCATACCTGATCGAAAGGAAACTTTTGACCCAATTATATCATATTGGTCTTTTTTCCTCTACTGACCAAGAAGGGAAAAATAAATAATTTAATAAATATCATTATAACTATTATTATTAATAGCATTATCATTTTTAGTGTATGTTTTTTTAAATAAGTCTCTTACGCCCATGAAGGTTGCATTTTTTGGTCACAGTAAAATCAGAAATAATGTGAAATATTACTACAATTCAAAAATAACTGCCTTCTGTTTTAATATATTTTATTCCTGAGATGGCAAAGCTGAAAAGCCATTATTCCAGTCTTCAGTATCACATGATCCTTCAGAAATCAGACTAATATACTCAACTTGCTGCTCAAGAAACATTTCTTATTATTAATGATGAAAGCAGTTGTGCTGCTTAATATTTTAGTGGAAACTACATTTTTTCTTTGATGAATAGAAAGTTAAAAAGAACACCCTTTATTTGAAATAGAAATCTTTTGTAACATTACAAATAGGGTTGGGCCGATAGACGATGCCATCGTCCATCGCCGATGGCTGACAGCCATCACGATGTTAAGCTGACATCGTGATTCGCGTTCCAATATCCACGTAAAACAAAATGTTTTGCATAACATCACGGCGGTGCGGTGATAACACTTAACGGCACAGATTTTACTACATATTTTTTACCACATTTGTTTTACTACATATTTTTTTTCCGTATGTTTGACTGACTGTATTTTATTATGATAATGAACAGGCGGCATTGTCAAGGTAGCAATTCTTAACTGTGTGCGCGCGCATGCGGCGCCAGCGCAATCACTTGAGTTTTTTTTGAGGGCATGATTCGAAAAAGCTAAGTGGTCGTAAAAAAAATAGTCACACTCATGGTCTTCGGTCAAAAATGACCGACCATAGGAAATTAGAAAAAAAAAATACAGAAATTTTTTGTGCGTACAATCTACAAATCCCCCACAATACAGAAAAGGGTGAAACTAAAACATCTAGAGTGCAAAATCAACACACCAACTCACACACATGCGGACACACACTTGTATACACACACACACACCTATTGTGCCGGTGAGGAAATTTTCCCACCGGTTAATCGACGTGTGACAACACCGGTAATACCGGTATCACCGTGGGGGCGGGGCGTTCCCTCTTTTCCTCGCTTTCCTTCGCTTTTAAATAGCTTGTAAAAGCGGTGTGCGCATTTTACTTTCACTTTGAAATAGCGGCAATTCGGCGTGAAGCAATTGTTCGTTTTTAGTTCTTTTGAATTTTCCCTCTTTTCCTCGCAACCCTCACACCAGTGTGATTAGAACTTTCAGTGCGTCACGTCATCAACTGCTGAATTTAAATCCGCTTTCGCGCTTTGGCAGGCGCAGAGGCAGATCGGACGCGCTAAGCGCTTGTGATATTATCACAAATATTAATTGTTTTCAACCATATAATACTTATGTGTATTTAAATGTCTGAAACCTAAAATAAGTACTAGCAAAACCATACATTTACAGTTTGTAAAATGCACGCTGATGTCTATGGAAACGGCAATAATCATCCTAAAAAATATAATCTGACGACATGTTTTTATTGATATCATATACAGATTGTGTAGGTAACTATAAAGTTTACTCTGCTCTTCTCCCAGTTTACCGGAGACCTACTTTAACATGTTTCGGTAGGAGAGGATGAATTTGCGTGTTGTAATTCAAAAACTGAAGCTTCAAATCAACATCTAAAACAACAAAAAATATAAATCTTGACAAAAAGTAGTCTTTGAGAATGCCTTAATATACATTTAAATCCACAGCCTAATAAAAGTAAACAATTATGTATAAAAACAACTAGGGAATTCACAAGCCTCTCTATAGAGTCCTATACAGGAATCTGGTTACACCATGAAATTACAGGTTTTTCTTTTTTTTGCTCTCACCAGGAGGTGCTATTCTGCCTTTAAAAATTGGCTTTTAAAGGCCTACTCTCTATTTTAATCTGAAATACTGCATTAATTGAAATGTTTGTTTTTTTTAAATTAGGAATTTTTTTTTTTACTATTTTTAAATGGGAAAAATGTATCATAATTATTGCATAAATATTAATTAGTACCATGAAATTCTCTCAAAATACAAAAGTTGTTCTGTAAAATAAAATAAAAAAGACAATAATAATGATAATAATTATTACCCTACATCAGCTCTAATAATACATTTATTATAACATTCACACATAGTGTTTAAATTGGGATCTGTAGGCTAATATATTCTAATGTTTTAAAAGAAGTCTCTTCTGCTCAGCAAGGCTGCATTTATTTGTACATTAAAAAATATTTGTTTTTTTAAATATTTTTTATATCATATTTACAAATGATTCTCATTACGAATTTGGGAAGATGTTTGTCGCACGCATCACATTGTCACATGCCTTAAAAAAAATTCACAAAAATGTTACTGAGCAACTGACAAGTAACACAGTTTCAGCGTAGATTTTCCTCGCGCTTTGGACTTTGAACCCTGGAAACCCTGGCTCGTGCAGCACTGTCAGAATACATGCAATTCGTGCGTGCATTAGAAAATATAACATTCTGAACATTCTGCACTAATCAGTTGAGGCCATTTTGCGATTTCAATCATCATACAGTAGCCTAACCACCAGCATCAGCCACCTCTTCTCATCGGAGACATGTGATGCAGCACTAAACAGTCTCTCGCTGTCGGTGCTTCATGCTTGTAATGAATTTTTCTCCACTTTAAGATGGCGCCGACGCTGATGGCTGCCTCCGTGGCGTGCTCCACAGTTGTTTTTATGTTTTTGTTAGTTTGTCCTGTCTTTAGTTATATCCCTGCAATCAGTTTCACCAGAGACGAATTGCTGGACATTCGGAAGTACACACCACCTGATATTTCACCGGTTTTCGATTATTCTGATGTTTTGCTGGACAATGTAGTCGGGGGAGCTGCAGCGCTGATCAAGCGCTTCAGGACGCGCAGACGGGGGAAGCGAGCCGGTGCGCTCGTGAAGCTCAGACAGCGCGGATTCAGGACGCCGTTGCCAAGCATCCATCTGGCAAATCTCCGCTCTCTACCCAACAAAACGGACGAACTCCTTCTGCTCTCCCGGACAAATAAGGATTTTTCAAACTCTGCTGCTCTGTGTTTCACAGAAACCTGGCTGAAAGACGCCATTCCGGACAGCGCGTTGAGTCTCCCGGGCTTTCAGCTGTTCAGAGCAGATCGCGACGCAGAATCAACGGGGAAATCGCGCGGCGGCGGGACATGCTTTTACATCA
>NW_015539924.1:1297590-1301792 GCF_001515605.1 Sinocyclocheilus anshuiensis
AAAATGTATCATAATTATTGCATAAATATTAATTAGTACCATGAAATTCTCTCAAAATACAAAAGAAAAAGGAAAAAATATTATTGAACAAAAGTATATTAGATTGATTTTACT
Organism: Sinocyclocheilus anshuiensis; assembly: GCF_001515605.1. Lineage (NCBI taxonomy): Eukaryota > Metazoa > Chordata > Actinopteri > Cypriniformes > Cyprinidae > Sinocyclocheilus > Sinocyclocheilus anshuiensis. Next base: position 1,297,705 of record NW_015539924.1, read on the forward strand.
GAAGAAAGAAAAAGGAAAAAAAGTTACATTTCAGGTGTCCGGTCACTTTTGACCGCGAAGACCATGAGTGTGACTCCCAAATGAGGAGCGCATTAAGCATTAAGCGCATTAAGCCTTGAAATAAACCACAATCAATCAGCCATTCATTTTATGGGGTTACACTTATTTCACACAACATTTAATAAATTCAATAGGAGGAAAAACCCTAGAAATGCATTATTCATTGCACTCCCAGTACTTAATGCCATCTAGGTTTGCAACTCACTAGGTTTTGGAACAGAGCGTCCATTTGAATTACATTTGGACCAGACTGACAAGCCAGATATTAAAAATGCAACAAAACATTCAACAAATTAAATTCCCAAACCTGAAATTCAGACACTAATGAGCAACATCAGACTTTGGGCCTAAAGAAAGGCTCTCTAGATGATCACCACCAGCAAGTGGTTCTTTAAAAAGCTTTAAAAGTCTTTGGAGTTGTTTGAGAATGCCTTAATATGCATTTAAATCCACAACCTAATAAAAGTAAACAATTATGTATAAAAACAACTAGGGAATTCACAAGCCTCTCTATAGAGTCCTATACAGGAATCTGGTTACACCATGAAATTACAGGTTTTTCTTTTTTTTGCTCTCACCAGGAGGTGCTATTCTGCCTTTAAAAATTGGCTTTTAAAGGCCTACTCTCTATTTTAATCTGAAATACTGCATTAATTGAAATGTTTGTTTTTTTTAAATTAGGAATTTTTTTTTTTACTATTTTTAAATGGGAAAAATGTATCATAATTATTGCATAAATATTAATTAGTACCATGAAATTCTCTCAAAATACAAAAGAAAAAGGAAAAAATATTATTGAACAAAAGTATATTAGATTGATTTTACTGAAGAAAGAAAAAGGAAAAAAAGTTACATTTCAGGTGTCCGGTCACTTTTGACCGCGAAGACCATGAGTGACTCCCAAATGAGGAGCGCACAAGGGTTAATAGAGCTGTTGTAGGGTAATTATTATTATCATTATTATTGTCTTACTTTTAAATTTAATTTAACAGAACAACAGTAAAATTACAATAACAACATTTATGAATGTCGATCAAAAGTAAAATTACAATACTAACATTTATGAATGTTGATAGAGTTGTTGCTTTTTCTCGGCTTTTATTTTGTCAGAAACCCGCATGAAGATCTCAGTGCTTGTTGACAACAGCATGCAGATGTATAAATGATCCTCATTACGAATTTGGGAAGATGTTTGTCGCACGTATCACACTGTCACATGCCTTTAAAAAATTCACAAAAATGTTACTGAGCAACTGATGAGTACTGACACAGTTTCAGCGCAGATTTTCCTCGCGCTTTGGACTTTAAACCCTGGCGCCGCGAGCTCGTGCAGCACTGTCAGAATACATGCAATTCGTGCGTGCATTAGAAAATATAACATTCTGCGCTCATTCTGATTCTGATTCTGATTTCTGCGTCTTTCTCTGATAGTTTTAAATACTTTCACACTGCCGACATGTTTGCTGCATTAGTGCGTGCCTCTATTTGATCGCGTTAGTCATTGTTCGGTACATATTATTCGGCCTTTTCGCTTATTCGGTTATAATTTCAGTTGCCGAACATTCGGTGCATCCCTAGTGTGCATTAACCGTTCAAGGCCCATAAAGCAGCAAAAATAAAGGTGCCTGCGCGCGCCTCTCTGACAGTGCGCACAGAGCAAAATGAGTCCTCTTTCGCTGCTGATTGCATTTCAACACAAATCACTTGTTTTAAAACCACAATGCTTAAAAATGCCTGCAAACAATACATTTTCATGACTACGTAGCACAGCGTCATGTGAGTGTGTAACCTCGATAGAGATGATATTCCAAAATCTCTGCCGGTTGACACATTTCTGTCGGTTAATCGTGTCTACCAGGATATCATCCACACCTACTGAAGAAAAAAAATCAACATAAGCATAAAGCAATGGGGACAAACTCTCCTCACCTTAAATTACATACGAATGCTACCAATACTATCATCAAGTAATTCGCGCTATCAGCTTCACACAGTTCTGACCGCACACAGAGAGAAAACCTTACACTTTATATCTAGTATCCATACTAATGCAGATAAACAGCTTTGTTTTGTGTCCTGAAAAAACAGAAATGACTGTTACTATATCATCCCTGATCATTCCTTCACAAGTACATCATAATCATAAGATTGAAGAGGTGATACGGTTTCTATGGCAGCAAGAGAGACACCCCCCCACTATGTATTATAGCCTGGCCTTGCAAACACTCACCCAAGATGAACTCAGGTCACATGACTTACGTCTGCCTTTCCTAAGAGGATTAAAGAGCCTTTGATTTTCAAAAGCCAAACCAACGTCTAGCACAACCAGCTTACACGTTAATCAAACCAATCACAGCTGCAAGCTGGAATATATACGGAACATATCAGTGCGGATATCTGGTGTATCGTAAGCAGGATTACCACATGTGGCGTTATCAGGATAGTGGTTGCCAAGCTATGCAAGATAGCCTCGCTTCTATTAGATGTTATGGTTAGGCATGCAAAGGAATATTGGATATTTGTAGAGAGTAATCAAGTCAAGGTCAATGTACTGACGGGAGTACCGCCATGAAAGGGAATACCGATAAATAAATGGACATAAAACATTCTCGTCTTCTACCTTGGGCTAGACAGGAGTCAAGCCTGACTGAGCACTTTGTAGGGAAGAAGAATGAAGCTGCATAAATGACCTCCTTGATAGCTGAGGCCCGGGGTCAGGAGGGTCAGAGCGGCCAACTGCGAGTATGCACTTGGAAGGGCACACCGGGGTCGGCCTCACGTTTTGATCCTGGCTCTCAACAAAGCACCAGGATGTGTTGGAACAAAAAGCACTTCCTGCAGGAGAGGCTGGGAAAACTATGACCAAAGCGCACCCCCACCAAGACCACCCATCGCAGATGTCTGGTTTTCCCACTTCTTACCAAAATTAGCATTCTAATTCTGGTTGGCTTGAAGTAGGGCTGCACAATTAATAAAATTTCTAATCGCGATTACAATTATGGATGCCACAATTACGTAATCGTTCAAAGCGGCAATTAATCGTTCAAAGTCCACTTATGTTATTCTGCGTGCTTAAGATGAGTTTTTTTCTTTCTACATGTTATCTTAAGGGTTTTTTACATTATTTTAATTTTAGTTTTAGTATAATATTATAATACCATTCATATTTTTACTTTTTTATAATTTAAAGAAGAAACCAATCCGATGTATAGTTGACATTTGAGGCTTAATACTATAGAAAAGCACTAAAAAATGTTCTGTTAAGAGTGCTTTTAGCTTGTTTATTTTCATATAAAAATACGGCATGCAGTTGCATCAAACAATGGTATAAACATCAATGTAAATTGTAATAATCATAATTAATAAATCGCAATTACAATTTCAAGGGAATAATCGACAATTATGATTTTTGTCATAATCGTGCAGCCCTAGCTTGAAGACCTTAAGATATTTTAGATAGACTAGATAGTATTGTGTTTGGACTACCAAGCTAAATAAATCACAATGTGGTGGTTCAAATAGTGAGTATTTCTGTGTAATATTTGTTACACAGAAATCAAAATTATCAGTAAGTTAGCACTAAAAATTATCCCAAATGTAAAAAAAATAAATAAATTTGACAAAACACAAAAGTGGCTTAGAAAAAAGTAATTTAAGCAAACAATAAAATTAATTAAATAAATAAAAACAATATGCATAATTTAAAATGGTAATAAATAGATTGATATATGTGACCCTGGACCACAAAACCAGTCATAAGGGTAAATTTTTTTAAATTGAGATTTATACATCATCTGAAAGCTGAATAAGCTTTCCATTGATGTATGGTTTTTTAGGATAGGACAATATTTGGCTGAGATACAACTATTTGAAAATCTGGAATCTGAGGGTGCAAAAAAATCAAAATATTGAGAAAATCGCCTTTAAAATTGTCCAAATGAAGTTCTTAGCAATATTACTAATCAAAAATTAAGTTTTGATATATTTACGGTAGGAAATTCACAAAATATCTTCATGGAACATGATCT
>NW_015539924.1:1303313-1305720 GCF_001515605.1 Sinocyclocheilus anshuiensis
AAAAAATTTTTAATTGAAAAAAAAAAAAAAAAAAATCTTAAATGAAAATTAGAAATGTTGTGCAAAAGCTAAATAGAAAAACTCATAAAAATGACAAAAAAATAAAAATGACAATCACCTAGTAAAATTACTAAAACTTAAATTAAAAATAAATGCTAAAACATTAATAAATACTATAATAATGCTAAAATAACACCGTCTAAGACCAGAAAACCATTTTTTTAAAAATTATATTTATTTGAGATATATTGTTGCATCATGAATCATTTAATTCATATGCACTAAGTTTGAGATATATGGATGCGTTCATATTTTTGTTGACATTTTATGTCATTTTTCTCCATACCGTGCAGTAGGGCTGCACAATTAATCAAATTTCTAATCGCAATTACAGTTATGGATACCACGATTATGTAATCGTTCAAAGCGGCAATTAATCGTTCAAAGTCCACTTATGTTATTCTGCACGCTTAAGATGAGTTTTTTTCTTTCTACACGTTATCTTAAATGAGTTTTTTTCTTTCTACATGTTATCTTAAGGGTTTTTTACATTATTTTAATTTTAGTTTTAGTATAATATTATAATACCATTCATATTTTTACTTTTTTATAATTTAAAGAAGAAACCAATCCGATGTATAGTTGACATTTGAGGCTTAATACTATAGAAAAGCACTAAAAAATGTTCTGTTAAGAGTGCTTTTAGCTTGTTTATTTTCATATAAAAATACGGCATGCAGTTGCATCAAACAATGGTATAAACATCAGTGCGGATATCTGGTGTATCGTAAGCAGGATTACCACATGTGGCGTTATCAGGATAGTGGTTGCCAAGCTATGCAAGATAGCCTCGCTTCTATTAGATGTTATGGTTAGGCATGCAAAGGAATATTGGATATTTGTAGAGAGTAATCAAGTCAAGGTCAATGTACTGACGGGAGTACCGCCATGAAAGGGAATACCGATAAATAAATGGACATAAAACATTCTCGTCTTCTACCTTGGGCTAGACAGGAGTCAAGCCTGACTGAGCACTTTGTAGGGAAGAAGAATGAAGCTGCATAAATGACCTCCTTGATAGCTGAGGCCCGGGGTCAGGAGGGTCAGAGCGGCCAACTGCGAGTATGCACTTGGAAGGGCACACCGGGGTCGGCCTCACGTTTTGATCCTGGCTCTCAACAAAGCACCAGGATGTGTTGGAACAAAAAGCACTTCCTGCAGGAGAGGCTGGGAAAACTATGACCAAAGCGCACCCCCACCAAGACCACCCATCGCAGATGTCTGGTTTTCCCACTTCTTACCAAAATTAGCATTCTAATTCTGGTTGGCTTGAAGTAGGGCTGCACAATTAATAAAATTTCTAATCGCGATTACAATTATGGATGCCACAATTACGTAATCGTTCAAAGCGGCAATTAATCGTTCAAAGTCCACTTATGTTATTCTGCGTGCTTAAGATGAGTTTTTTTCTTTCTACATGTTATCTTAAGGGTTTTTTACATTATTTTAATTTTAGTTTTAGTATAACATTATAATACCATTCATATTTTTACTTTTTTATAATTTAAAGAAGAAACCAATCCGATGTATAGTTGACATTTGAGGCTTAATACTATAGAAAAGCACTAAAGGTTTTTCAGTAAGAGTGTTTTCAGCTTGTTTATTTTCATATAAAAATACGGCATGCAGTTGCATCAAACAATGGTATAAACATCAATGTAAATTGTAATAATCATAATTAATAAATCGCAATTACAATTTCAAGGGAATAATCGACAATTATGATTTTTGTCATAATCGTGCAGCCCTAGCTTGAAGACCTTAAGATATTTTAGATAGACTAGATAGTATTGTGTTTGGACTACCAAGCTAAATAAATCACAATGTGGTGGTTCAAATAGTGAGTATTTCTGTGTAATATTTGTTACACAGAAATCAAAATTATCAGTAAGTTAGCACTAAAAATTATCCCAAATGTAAAAAAAATAAATAAATTTGACAAAACACAAAAGTGGCTTAGAAAAAAGTAATTTAAGCAAACAATAAAATTAATTAAATAAATAAAAACAATATGCATAATTTAAAATGGTAATAAATAGATTGATATATGTGACCCTGGACCACAAAACCAGTCATAAGGGTAAATTTTTTTAAATTGAGATTTATACGTCATCTGAAAGCTGAATAAGCTTTCCATTGATGTATGGTTTTTTAGGATAGGACAATATTTGGCTGAGATACAACTATTTGAAAATCTGGAATCTGAGGGTGCAAAAAAATCAAAATATTGAGAAAATCGCCTTTAAAATTGTCCAAATGAAGTTCTTAGCAATATTACTAATCAAAAATTAAGTTTTGATATATTTACGGTAGGAAATTCACAAAATATCTTCATGGAACATGATCT
>NW_015539924.1:1305905-1307302 GCF_001515605.1 Sinocyclocheilus anshuiensis
AACATTTCCATCACACGCTTGAGGTATTCGGCCAATCACAACGCACTGGATAGCTGGCCAATCATAGCACACCTCGCTTTTTCAGACTGATGAGCTTTGTAAAAATCGACGCGTTTCAGAAAGGCGGGGCATAGAGGAGAAACAATAATGTACAGTATGTGGAAAATAATGTGTTTTTTTAACCTTAAACCGCATAAACATTTCATAACACCAAATACACAAAATAATGTTCTTTTTAGCAGCATCATATGACCCCTTTAATGTTAATCATTAAATCGTTAGTCAGAATTAGTTGGAGAATATACCTGTGAAATGTAAGTTTGCATTCAGGAAGACAGCACATCTCAAACACATTAAACAGCGCGAGTAGCCTAGTGTCTCTGTCAGTGGCACATGCAGCCTTTCTGTCAGAGCATATGACGGGCCGAGCCGCTTAATCTAATATGTGAAACAAAATTGTCTTACCAGTTTTTAAAGGCCTTAATATGAAGCTTGTCACATGTTTAGAACAGTTTGGATTATGCACTTTCTCGGCAGCAGCTCAGTCTGTGTCCTCCGCTATATTTTCAGATGCGCTCGTATCAAACTACTGTATATCGATATAAACGGTATTGCCTCATATCGAATCACTTATAAAGAAAATATCAATATATCGTACAAACTCGATATACCGCCCAGCCCTATATTAGACCTACCTAAAAAACCTGAAAGCACTGTTTATTTTATTTGTAACTTTGCTCTATTGTATTTATTCGTGCTGTTGCTTGTAGTTACGATTATTTGTTCTTATTTTCTTTATTTTTTATCTGACAGCATCGTCCTTTTTTCCCTAAACATAGAACATAGCACATACCGAACCATACCAAAACCGTGACAACCGTGATACAAACTGAACTGTGAGGAATTTGCACTGTTACACCAAGTATATTATATATATATATAACTAATAAATAGGCCTATACGAGAAACATATTTTTACTTAAATAATAAATTAAGAAAATGAAAGAAAAACTGTAACAGAGTATTTTTTTTCCACTGTTAAAAACTCAAGTGATTGCGCCGGCGCCTCATGCACACACACAGTTAAGCATTGCTATCTTCTATCTTGAGCCTGTTCATTATCATAATAAAATACAGTCAGTCAAACATATGTAAAAATACATATGTAGTAAAAAAAATATGTAGTAAAAAATATGTAGTAAAATCTGTGCCGTTAAGTTTTATCACCGCCATCATGTTATGCAAAACATTTAGTTTTACGTGGATATTGGAACGCGAGTGAAGCCTAGGCTACATAATAAATAATAATTTGTCATTCAAATGCATCGCGAATACGAAAACATTTGATTTTGTGTGGAATGAGAGACCCAACGTTGGTTTCAGTTTAGTTTTAGCCT
>NW_015539924.1:1308337-1313261 GCF_001515605.1 Sinocyclocheilus anshuiensis
TAGGCTACATAATAAATAATAATTTGCCATTCAAATACATCACGAATACGAAAACATTTGATTTTGTGTGGAATGAGAGACCCAACATTGGTTTCAGTTTCGTTTTAGCCTAAATGAATTTGTTTTGGCTTGTCGTTTATATTGCTTTAGCTTCTTATATTTTTAATTCTTGTTCTTTTCTAAATACTATTAATTGAAAGGATTTGTTGTGGAGTGAGGGGAACTAAAATAGCCTACCTATGTTTACAGTGTTTATTATAATGTTTGTAAACATTTAGTGTCGGCATTAAGCCTATTTCTGAATGAAACAATAAAATGCGACTTATACGCGACTTATGTTTTTTCCCCCTAAAAAACACATTTTTTATACGCATAGCGTATTTTAACCATGCAGCAAACCTTTTTAAATATTTTGATAAATTACTGAAAAAATAAATAATTAAATGACTTTTTAAACTGTTTAACTGATTGTATTAATCGGTCAAAATTCTTACGGTCGGTTAACCGGTTAAACGGTTAAAATGAACATCCCTAATTGGAGCTGAATACCATAAACAAAAATCAACAGGCTAAATAAAAACTGGATTCTTTAAGAGCTGTTTGTGTGCAAAATAGAACTGCATGATTCTGGATAAATTGAGTTTTTTTCTTCTTCTGTTTTTTTCCCCAATGGAAGTTGTTGTTCTCTCATGATTCTGAAGAAAAAACATTAACTAAACAAAATCACATGTAATTTATGAATGAATGATTAAATGACTCACTCAAGATGTACTTGTTTCATTACTGGATGAATCAGCGTTCTTGAACGAATCTCTTGTATGATTCAAAGACATTTTAACAGCCCCTTTCACCACCTACTGGCGTAACAATGTAATCGATAAATCTTCATTTGAAGCGTCAAATTACTTTGAAAAGGTGATTTACTCTATTTTATTCGCTACCATACACATCGTACACACAGTTTATATCTGAACTATAAACTTTTATCCCAATACTTCTGTGATTTGAATGTTTGTAACACAGAAATAACGATACCATGTGGCTGAAAAGATTGTGAAGCCGTTTCATTCATGACAGACAGCTGCTCTCTTTAGGTCAATGTTTGACGTGTCTTAGAGAGGCTACCCAGCATTGAAACTCTCTCATAAATAGTCTGCCTAAGGGAATGACTATTAGAGCTGAAGCCATCAGACCTAATAGTCTGAGGCATGTGAGAAAGGAAACACTGTTCTTTTGCCGACTCTCTCCTCTGAATGTCACGGAGTCCAGTAACAACCCCAGATACGTTATTGACTGTCTGGGAACTAAAACGCTCTTTTTGGTGTTTACGAATATCCTGAATGACCTGAATGTCCTCTCTCCTGAATGACCAGAAAAGGCCATGGCCTTGCCAGCAGCCTGAACGGCACATCTCTGAAGACGGAGCAAGAGATCTGTGACGTGTCTGATTGTGTCTGACTTGGCGTGACAGACACCTCGTCTTGTAGCTCCGCCTGGTATGCGGTGAGCAGAGAGATGGCATTCATGACCCGGACTAAGAGAGTGACTGCTTTGTAAGCGTGCTCCATCATGCTTGACTGGAAGCTGTCTGCTTTTCATGGCAATGTCAGATTTGCACCTCGCACCGGAACTCCACTTACTCCTTGAGTGGAGTTAGGGTCGCTTCTGTACAATTCACGAATACCCTCGGGCTGAGGGACAAGCCGAAGGGAAGGACTAGATATTCGTATGCCACGCCAAGGAATGCAAATGTCAGAAATTTCCTTTGGGGTGGATATATTTTTACAGGTGCATCTCAATAAATTAGAATGTCGTGGAAAAGTTCATTTATTTCAGTAATTCAACTCAAATTGTGAAACTCGTGTATTAAATAAATTCAATGCACACAGACTGAAGTAGTTTAAGTCTTTGGTTCTTTTAATTGTGATGATTTTGGCTCACATTTAACAAAAACCCACCAATTCACTATCTCAACAAATTAGAATATGGTGACATGCCAATCAGCTAATCAACTCAAAACACCTGCAAAGGTTTCCTGAGCCTTCAAAATGGTCTCTCAGTTTGGTTCACTAGGCTACACAATCATGGGGAAGACTGCTGATCTGACATTTGTCCAGAAGACAATCATTGACACCCTTCACAAGGAGGGTAAGCCACAAACATTCATTGCCAAAGAAGCTGGCTGTTCACAGAGTGCTGTATCCAAGCATGTTAACAGAAAGTTGAGTGGAAGGAAAAAGTGTGGAAGAAAAAGATGCACAACCAACCGAGAGAACCGCAGCCTTATGAGGATTGTCAAGCAAAATCGATTCAAGAATTTGAGTGAACTTCACAAGGAATGGACTGAGGCTGGGGTCAAGGCATCAAGAGCCACCACACACAGACGTGTCAAGGAATTTGGCTACAGTTGTCGTATTCCTCTTGTTAAGCCACTCCTGAACCACAGACAACGTCAGAGCTGGGCTCTAAGGAGAAGAAGAACTGGACTGTTGCCCAGTGGTCCAAAGTCCTCTTTTCAGATGAGAGCAAGTTTTGTATTTCATTAGAGTCTGGAGGAAAGGTGGAGTTCCATGACATTCTAATTTATTGAGATGCACCTGTATGTGAAAATATGCATCCTTCAGGTCGATTTAGGTATACCAATCATCTGGGCGCACCAATTTCAGAAGTGTAGAATGGGTGAGCATTCTGAACTTGTACTTCCTTAGGTATTTGTTCAGTGCACGAAGATCTAATATGGGACAGAGAGCTCGAGTCCCTTTTTTCGGTACTAGGAAGTATCTCGAGTAAAACCCACTTTGACTCTCCTCGGGTGGAACCACTCGTATTGCCTTTTTGTTCAACAGGGAGGTAATCTCGTCCTGAATATTTGTTCAGTGCACGAAGATTTAATATGAGACGGAGATCTCGAATCCCTTTTTTCGGGACTAGGAAGTATCTCGAGTAAAACCCACTGTGACTTTCCTAATTTCCTTGTTATGCTGTGTGTTTTGCAACATTTTTTGGGGCATTATGTTTTGCAACATTTGTTGGGGAAACGGTGAAAACTTTATTGAACTTTGAGCATGTAAAGTGCTTGTGACTAGTGGGTGGGTGTGCACCACTGCATCGTCTCTCGTTCTCTTCACTGCTCTGCATCCCCTGGCACAACTTGGCTCTGGTTTCCCCACAGAACATCTATAAGCATCTGAACTCACTTTCTGCTGAACGATGAACAACTGAGGGTCGGGGACTAGCGAATGGGGGGCTGTGAGCCCCCTTCCCTCAGGAAGACCCCCTCAAATGGCCTTTTTCTTCCTCCTCATCACCTGGGTAGGATGAGGAGCCGACTTTTCTGCCTGAGCTGTCGTGGGCGGATAATTTTTCCTGGGCCAGGCGGGTTTCTGCTCTGGTGTGCCGCTCTGACCTGCTGCTGCATTCACGCATGGTCTCTGTCGCCTAGGAATGCGAAAGCTGGGGGGTGGGCGAGCTGTAGCCTGTGCAAAGGTCTGCCGAGGAGGTGGAGGGGACGCAGTCTGCATCTTCCTTGGCATGAAGAGCTGCAAGGCCTCGTCATCCCTTTTCTTCTCCACGCATCTCTTCTGCATCCGTGTCAGCGCTGAGCCGAAAATGCCTTCTGCGACGACCGGTGCATCTAAAATGGCTTCCTTTTCTCTGTTGGAGACATTAGCCAAATTAAGCCAGCGTTCTCTCTCCTGAATGACCAGGAAAGGCCATGGCCTTGCCCGCAGCCTGAACAGCACATCTCTGAAGAGCGAGAGATCTGTGACGACACAGATTTCTTCCCACTGTGTCTGACTTGGCGTGACAGACACCTCGTCTTGTAGCTCCGCCTGGTATGCGGTGAGCAGAGAGATGGCATTCATGGCCCGGACTAAGAGAGCGACTGCTTTGTAAATGCGCTCCATCATGCTTGACTGGAAGCAGTCCGCTTTTGATGGCAATGTCGGGTTCGCACCTCGCACCAGAAACCTCTTCCAGAAGCTCTGGAAAGATTGTAAGGAGTTGTCTCGCTGCTCATTTAGCTCTTGGCAGCCTCTTACCCTCATAGCATGACTTTGCAGTCTCAGCTACTACAGTCGGCCACGGAATATTGAGTTTCTCCGCAGCGCGTTTACACACGTCTTGCAGATCCACAATAAGAAGCGGAGAGGATGGTGCCCCGCCCGCCGCCTCCGTGGATCCCACCGTAGCGAGGGGTTGTGCCAGTTGCGCAGGGGAAAGGAAAGGGGAATCCTCGAAATCTTCCTCCTCTTCAGAGAGAAGGAAATCTGATTGCCCTTCTCCTTCTCGTCCGTGCTGAGGACACCGGCCAGAGGGGCGCATACATCCAGTTCTTCACCCCATGATAGAGCTGCCGTGGTGGGCAGCTCCACAGGAATGGATACCTGAGGGGCAGAAACCGGAGCGGTTTTCTAGCTTACATGAGGGGATTATGGCCAGACAAGTTAGCTTGGCGTGCTAACCTGCGACGGAGGCTCTTCATGGTGAAACAAGTGCAGTGCTAACAGGAGCCGGACTGTTGATCGCCATTTGGGCATGTTTCAGCCCAAGACATGCAGAGCAGACCTGGTGTGTGTCTTTGCATGAGATCTTGTTCCCGCATGAGAAAAGCCACGGATCTCCCTCGCTAGCTACGGTAGTCTGCTTTGCTGCAGTCATAGTTGCGGTACTGAATGACCCTAACAATGAGCTGGAGTGGAGTGGAATGAGGGGTAGGCGAAAGTGGCGTGGTGGTGGCCAACAAATCGACTATTTGCACAGTACCAAAATGATAAGCCAGCAACCAGCATGGAGACTAGGCATGGGCCTTTATGAGATTTTGACGGTATGATAACCTTAAGCAACAATATCACGGTTTCACGGTATTGTGGTTACAGCTCTAAAATGTGTTATTTTTAAATGACTGGGTAAAAAAAAAAAA
>NW_015539924.1:1313409-1316273 GCF_001515605.1 Sinocyclocheilus anshuiensis
CAAATCAATATTTAGGATTTTCTTCCAATAGTTCGTGCATCATGAACAGTGAGTGATCTGCCTGCTACAGTATTTTTCTCTGTGCGTCCGTCTTCAACGTCTCTGGCCTGTGTTAACGGGTGTTTACAGACACTTAATATTTTCACATAAATGACATTTGGAAAATATGCATTGCAACGCAGTTTGTGCAAGTCCTGAACAGAGATCGACTGCAATAAAACAATAAACGGCCGGTTGCCGATCGTGTAAGTTCCAGAGGAAGCTCCTTCGGCTGTCATACACACATGTGACTGACCGCTCGCTCGCACCAACAGGAGGAGGAGGGGGCGTGTTACTCTCTACACTGCACTCAACCTGAGGGATTCCTACACTTTCAGTCTTTGAGGAGACATGGTAAAACAGCGCATACCGCAGGAACGGTATAACGGAAAATATTAGCGGTTTTGAAACCGTGACATTTTCAAATCGCGGTATACCTTGAAACCGGTAATCGGCCCATGCCTAGTGGAGACTAGCTGATGGCTATCTGAGTTGGGTAGGCTTCTGGTGTGAAGCGAGAAGAGGTTTTTGAACGTCGTAATGACGTTGCGTCTCTCCTATTATACTGAGGGGAGGGAGCCACTCCCTGATATAACGTCATCTCTGCCAGCCAATTGGGGCTGGCATAATGGAATTGGGCTTCTGAGGAATACACGGAAGGGGTGTATCCCATAGTGAGACACTGAAACATATGCTTTAAAGAGAAACATTTCACTTGCATTCATATGCTTGAAAGTGAAACAAAATATTCAACTAGAAAAAGCATGTAGGACAAGATTTTAAGATTTTATCCATCTGGAATTGACTGGATTTTGAAAAGTGGGTAATCCAGAGCATGGTTTTCATAATTCACTTTATATAAACTAATGCTGGTTATGCCTTTGCTGAGGATATCTGATTCAAATGTTTAATAACTCACTTAATATTCTGCATGACAGATGTAGCAAACAGGAAGTAACAAACAATGTGATGACAGCAATTATTTAGAAATGCTTACCACGGAGTCCCGTATATCCTGAATCCTTTAATGGTGACCTCAGAGTCCTGTACGTACACACAGTTTGTAAGGAGGGACTGAACGTCATCAAAGTCCTCAGTCCTCAGCTTGGACACTGAGGGGAAACGGTAGTAATCCTGCTTTACGAGTTCCGACATAAAATCTTTATCGAAGGTAAGTTCATGATTTCCAGCGATGACAACTTTGTACTCGTAGGGAAGACTGCCTGTAAGAGGAGACAGATGAGAATGACAGATCTTGGAAGCAAACGGAAAACAATATTTCAAAGTATCATGCGCTCTACAGCCATATGACTATTCAGATGTTTAGAAGTGACATTTAGACCACATTCTTTAGTGACCTAGCATCTGAATTAAAATGAAATATAGAAATTTCTAATAGCTTTGACAGACCAGAGACAATTTACAGCTCACTGTGGCTGCCAATTGTAGGCGGAAGCGTGACTATGATTTCACCAGATAAACAATATTTTTGATCTCTCTACCCTTAAAGAACCTTGATTTCATCAAAGTGAATTGCTGCCGAGGCCAATGAGACCAGACTGAAGGGCACCTATTAAAGCCAAAAGCTGGGCATTTTTCAATTTCCATTTTGACCTTCTTCACCCCCAGAAATAACAAAGGCCTTCCTACTCGCTAGAAATGCTGTGCGCATTGCAGCTTATTAAATTCAGTAAAAATTAGCTAACAATAATAATGTTGTGTTTTGCATTGAAATTACAAAATATACAACACTGATATGCATCAATCTTAAAATAGGCCACCAGATTTGAAACTGGAAAACATGTTTGCAGTTGACGCAAAACCTAAAAGATCACAGGCTCTTAAAAAAAAAAAAAGTTTATGTTGTGACAGCAGGGGAAGTGCTTGTAAGCAAAGGTAACAGGACTGGTTTTGCACACTTACCTAACCAGTCATTAAACTTCTTCACTTCAGACGGTAGGCCGAGTTCAGTGAAGTCACCCGTGTGAAGCAACACATCACCGAAAGGCATCTGGATTCCATCTGTCCTTGAGTGTGTGTCTGAGACGCAGACGAAACGTGTATGATCCACAGACTTCGGTGCATCGTAGGGAAGTGGCTCTACCCTGTGGAAAAAAAGGAGCATGTTTGTTTCTGAGGGAATATTTATTTCTTTATATGTAAAGATTATTAGTGAATTAGGGAAAGGTTAAAGGAATAGTTTACCCCAAAAAAGAAAATGTACCTAAAATGTATTCACCCTCAAGCCATCCAAGATGTAGATGAGTTTGTTTCTTCATCGGAACAGATTTTGAGAAAAGTATCATTACATAATTTGCTCACTGAGTCACCAATGGATCATCTGCAGTGAATGGGTGCCGTCAGAATGAGAGTCCAAACTGCTGATAAAAACACCACAATAATCCACAACATGACTTCAGTTAAACAATTAATGTTTTATCAGATGAAAATCTGTCTAAGAAACAAATCCATCACTTGTGTCCAAAATCCATAATCCATATCACTTCCTCCAGTAAAAAGGTCCATCCGCTATTGTCCTCTTACATCAAAATCCACCGACATATTTGTTTATAATTGTTTTGGACTTTTTTTTTGCTTGTAAATGGTGCTTGATCTGTGCATATTTCTCTCCTGATTCAGGTAAGACAACTATTTCACTGGAGAAACCGATATTATAGGTACAGGACTTGTTTGAAATTAAAAACATCTTAACTATGGGTTTATTACAAGCACAGCTTTTCACTTCACAAGATGTTAATTGTTGGACTGGAGTCATGTGGATTACTTGTGGATTATTGTGATGTTTTTATCAGCTGTTTGGACTC
>NW_015539924.1:1316491-1320491 GCF_001515605.1 Sinocyclocheilus anshuiensis
AGCTTGCAGAAAATATAGATTTTTGAGAATCACCCTTCAATCTTTTGGTTTACTTTGCTGGATATAGCAAATTATGACAAAATAAACATTTGAAACAAGATAAATGGTCTATGCTTTATTTCATGAAGTGTGCGATTAATCGTGATTAATCAGAAAAAGGATGTGATTAATCAGATTAAAAACTTTAATTGATTGACACAGTAGGGCTGCACGATAAATCGCATGCGATATTTAACGCGCACCCTAATTGACAGCCCTAGTTTTTATCTGTTCGTATTTATCTTAGTTGTATGTTTTTAGCTGTTTAGACTCTCGTTCTGACGGCACCCATTCACTGCAGCGTATCCATTGGTGAGCAGGTGATGTAAAGCAAAATTTCTCCAATACTGTTCTGATGAAGAAACAAACTCATCTACATCTTGGATGTCCTGAGGGTTGATTTTCAGCAATTTTTCATTTTTTAGTAACCTATTCCTTGTAAAGAAAAAAATATATATTTTGAATAACTGCTTTTGTCTATACAATGAAAGTCAAGGGGGTACAAAACAACTTTGCACTCCATTGACTTTCATTGTATGGATAAAAAATATCTTCATACTAGGGATGCTCCGATCAGGATTTAGAGTACTGAGTACCGATTTCTTGTCATGGTGATCGGCCGATACCGATGCCGATTCTGATGCTTCAAGCTTTATATAGACGGTTTCATCGGGCACACGCGCCTGGCCCGAAGTTAACTTCCGGTCAGTGTTTATGTTTATCAGTCTGGCTATGGCGCCGGCTACAAACGCAGTTAAAGTTACGGTGATGAGTAGACTGAAGTAGGGCTCAGGTGGTTGTGCTGTGGGACGTGTTTGCCATACATTTATTTATTTGTGGCGCTCGCCAACTGATGGATTTCCCAAAAGGCTTCGTTGAATAAACATGAGCACGTACTGCACGTTTAAATATCAAACGCGAGGCGCGGGTGTTTTTATATCACTGTATATCTGAAGGAAGACTAGCTTTAGAAAATTTTCGATGTCATTTTCATTTCATCTTGCATGTTATATGCCTGATAAAGCAGCGTTTGTGACCTCAGCGCTGCTTTGTGTAACTGTTACAGCCGTTACAGGGGAAACCTCTGTTTCTCCCGCTTTAAAGAACCTCCTGCTGGCAGAGAATTAATTAGCATTTTCAGTAAGAGCGTCTGATTTACGCAGCAAACATATTTTCCTTTTCCTATATCCACGGGTGCTGCGGATAATCCGCGGTTCAGGTAATAAAAAATGCATTCTGATTATTTGCGGGTGGATCAAATAAATCATAAATGATGCAAATATTAACTACATTTTTTTTTTACATGAGGCAGACGATTTCGTGTGTGTGAGTGTGTGTTTGTTCGCCTGATCGGGAAGTTGCAGTGACAGAAACGGTTACATTCCAGATAAAGTTTGAAAGGAGTAAAGCCTGTGTTAATGCTATT
Source organism: Sinocyclocheilus anshuiensis (assembly GCF_001515605.1). Taxonomy (NCBI): domain Eukaryota; kingdom Metazoa; phylum Chordata; class Actinopteri; order Cypriniformes; family Cyprinidae; genus Sinocyclocheilus; species Sinocyclocheilus anshuiensis. Next base: position 1,317,957 of record NW_015539924.1, read on the forward strand.
GAGTAGGCTAATATAGCCAAAGAAGATATTTTGTTTTATAAATAAATGTTCATTTAAAAGCAGGCCGCGGCTGCAGTATAAAAACAAGCACTGACTAGATCAGCTCCAGTTCCCGTGGAGCTGTGACGTGCCGCAGACATGTGCAGTGAGGAGCAGATCAGCTCTAACGTCACTGAATCTGCTGTTAAAAATGAACCATCCATTCATCATATCATCATGCAAAACATACACGACAAATAGCGAATTTTTCATTGTTTCTCGAAACGTCATAGCATTTTCACACCGGCAATGACGACTGTGGCTCAAAATCATTTATGTCCCACGCATCATGTACGTGGTCAGGCGTTGACGTCAACAAATTGCGATCTGTTCGTGAGATCGGCCAAATAGTGAGTACCGATCGAGTCATAAAATGTGATTATCGGCCGATACCCATCTCCGGCCGATCGATCGGAGCATCCCTACTTCATACAGGTTTTCAACAAAATGTGTGAATTGAAAGCAGAAGAAGAAACAACCCCTTTCTGAGCTTCCTATTTGAATCATGTCATAGTCTAACTGTTTTTCCAGGATTATTGCCATATATTGCGCTGATAAAACTGATAAATCACTTTGCACTGTACATTTGTTGCCCAAAGTACATTGCATTGAGTTGCATAACACAATTTAATGACAAATAGCAGTTTCTTCCACACTTAAGCTAAAAGCAATTCAACGGCACATGCATCCTGGTCGATCCCGTTTGATTGTGCTGATGTGCCTTAATTGCATGGTACCATTAAAGCAGCAAAGGCTCAGCTAATCAGGTTGGTCCATTCTTTAGTATCTGCACCAAGCCTCATTACACCATCATCAGCATCAGTCAATAGTCAGGTTTCTTTAGAGGTGAGCTCTGACCCCGGGGGCAAAGAGCTATTGTTAAAGAGCTAATCAACTCAACTAACCTTTGACCTCCCTCTGGTTAATAAGTACAAGAACATGAGGTGCGTCTTACACTGTTTTAGCCCTAACATCTCTATTTCAATAAAGAAATGTGGGTACAAATGCTTTATTGCTGAAAAAGATGTAGGTGTATTGATTATATATACACACACACATTACTTGTCAAAAGTTTGGAATAATTACAATTATTAAGCATATTAGAATGATTTATGATGGCTCATGTGACACTGAGGACTGGAGTAATGGCTGCTGAAAATTCAGCTTTGTCATCACAGGAATAAATTACGTTTTAAAATATATAGCAATCAAAAACAGTTATTTTAAACTGTAATACTATTTCACAATATTTACTATATTTTTGATTAAATAAATGCAGCATTGGTGAGCATAACAAAAAATATATACAAATAATATTTAAAAAATCTGAATTATTCCAAACTATTATGTGTATATGACCTAAAATGGTTTTGCATTCAGGCTAAAAGACTGAATGTTAAAAAACAACAAAGAAATAATAAATAGCCAGTTTAAAACTGGACTAGATTTACATAGTGCCATTATCTCAGACATGAGCACATTATTAAACCCTGTAATGCCTTCAAAAAAATCTCATTAAAATGCTTAATATGAAAACATCGCAACAATATCAAGTTAAAAAGGTCAATATAATTCATTACAACAGAAGTGAAGCCGCAGGAGCCTCCGGATCACCTGTCGGGCGAGATGAGACAAAAGCCACCAGATGTCCTCTCTGTCAGCATTCTGTTCTGTCCTCAATCAATCAATTAAATCAATGTTTCAGTTACAGGAACACTGTACACAGACACTCACATGTGGACGTGAGGGGGCTGGAAGCGGCTTTGGTTGATGTTGTAGTGGGTGAAGGCCTGGGTTGGGTTGGAGCTGTACTCATCCACGGAGATGGTGACCTTCCCCTGGGAGGATATTCTGCGAGCCATGGCACCTCTGGATGGGGCATGAGCAGGTCACAGCAGTGCAGTGCAGATCCGGTAAGCAAGCATCCTTTAGTCCCAAGGCTTGGATCTGAGTCATACAGAGATGCCAAGATGCAAAACGTTAATGATGCGAATCCAAATACAGTTAAACGAGATGGTACTGAGACCGTATCAACAATATATTCAGCAATCTGATCATAAGATCATCCATGCACTTTTGGTAATTCTCTAATATCTGCTAATAATAATATTACTTTTAAAAAAAGTTCAAGTCCGAGTTCAGCTGTACGTTTTTATGGAGCACCTAAAAGAACATGGTGATGAAAAAAATATACTATGAGAAGAAAAATTATATTTCAATGCTTTTACGTTCGCTCACAAAATGTTGGGTTCCCAAAAAAACGGAATTTTTTCAAAAATGTATGCATTCGCACAATTTTTGTGTTGACTTGAGAAACTTTGCTGATTTAAATAATATCAGCTGGGAGGAAAATATATTTCATTTCCATGGATCTGAATGTAGAATTTCTCAGGGAATGCAATACTTTTGTGAGAAAACACAAAAGCTTTGTAAGCAAGTGCAAAAACACTGAAACATAGTTTTTCCTTGCATATGATCCCCCCCCCCCCCACCCAT
>NW_015539924.1:1320907-1324945 GCF_001515605.1 Sinocyclocheilus anshuiensis
ATCCCTTTGAAAAGTATTAGTTCAGTTTATATGTAAAGCTTAATTTTTGTTTTTTTTTAATTTACCAAGCAGGATTAAGTACTTTTCATACCAACACAAGCAAGTTTTACTCCAGTATTAATTTTATGAGCATAAACCCTTTCATAGATGCTAGAACTTTAGAAGTTGCAAAAAAATGCTCAGAAGAACAAAGAGGTGAATAGCAGACAACATAAAATAAAGCAAAATAAAGTTACATTGTAACCAAATACAATACATAACTAGTCCATAGAAGTAACAAGGAGTAATAGTTATGATCATTAATATTTTTGCATTGGGGTCCTAACCACCCTGTCAGAGTATATTTTATATTAATGACCAAATAATTGTACCTTATCCCTATAACAACAAAGAGAAAAGCTCAATTCATTGTTTAAAAAAATTAATGTCTATTTATCGATCTTAAGTCGTGTTAATACGTTCTGCAGGTAATTAAACACATACACAAGATTGTTTTAAGAACAATTCTCCCTCATTGTTACCTGCATTCGTTTATTTTGTTCGCCGCGCCAACCTTTTGCCAAAAACTTGAACTTTTCGCACCCTCGCTGGACGACTTCAGACCGGCCACATTAATAACACTTATGACCAACAGCTTGCGGTGAGCTGGCAGCGTCTGACTCTATACTTATCTGTCAACAAAAGCCAAGCTTCTAAACTGGCGTCAGACTGCACGAGGGAAGTCTATATTTCATTGTACGGATAATGCGAAATCTGTTCTGCTTACTATGAGGCAGCTAAATCAAAAACGTTCATTCAAATAGCATAAATAACCCGTTGATAAAGAATAATTTGTGCACAAAGCAAGGCAGGAGCCCATAAAACCCAATAAATATGACCGCTTTCTACATAATTCCTTTATTCAGACGCCGAGCTATGAACGTGAAAGAAACTTGACGGCGCGAAAATGTTACAACGTATTGCAGCGAAAATGTTAAAATGTATCCGTTGCGCTGATGTAAAAATGTTCCAATGTATCCGAGGCAACGTTCTAAACGGGTTCCCTCGAACATGACAACCAGCCACCTCTAACCCATTACCGCTTTGTGCCTCGCTGTTTTCTCCCCAGCTATCTTCTTCAAAAGCGACTTGAGTGTACCTTCTCTTTTGGCCCAAAACCGCTCGGGGGGTTGTCCGCTGATGTGTCAAAGACGACGGTCATCGGATATTTCGGAAGCCGTGAGAGGTTGAGGTCGCGGTGGCCAGGGCAGAACCTTCGACCCCCGGGGTCTCTCTCCACTACCGCTCTCACTGAAATGCGACAGACGAGGAAGGAGGGAGACAGGAGAGAGAGAACAGCCTCGACTTGGGAAGAGGGGGAGCCCGAGAGAGACGAGTGCAATAAACGTTCGCTGCCACTGGGGTCAGAGAGCACAGCAGCCGAGTCAGGGGGAAAAAGACGGACTGCCATTGGGTGGCACCTTTCACCGGAAACACACGCGATAGGTCAGACAGCCAATGAATTTGGCAGCTTTTTTGCATATGCTACATTATAATGCAAATAAACTGTCATTAAGTTAGGTTTGTAAGCAACAAGCAACAGCTGGTTCATGTGTCAGTTTGGTCTTTATGGTCTACAACAGGGGTTTTCAAAACTTATATATATATATATATATATATATATATATATGTCTATACAGAAAATAGAGAGAGAGATAGATAGATAGAAATTTTCACCAGATGTCGGTAACAACCCAAGTAATGCATACATACAAAGAAAACAAAACAAGTTCAGAAATTAAGTTCTGTGCAATAAAGTGGAATGACCCAGGGAAAAAGTATTGAACACATGAAGAAAGGTAGGTGCAAAAAGGCATGGAAAGCCAAGACAACAGCAGAAATCTATCAGTAATTAGAAAGCAATCCTGCCCCTAGTCGGTGGAAATTAATATTAGTTGGTTCAGTCCCAGCTGATGGCCTATAAAAAGGTGTCTCATGACCAACGTGTCACACCATCTACCAGGACGATGAAGATGAAACAAGGGTGGACATATCAGCAAGACAATGATCCCAAACACACAGCCAAGGAAACTCTCAATTGGTTTCAGAAAAAGAAAATAAAGCTGCTAGATGCGATAAATATAGCCATATATCAACATAGTAATTTTATTTTTTTAATTAATTTTATTTTTTTCAAAATTAAATTATTGGCTTTTATATTACAATTGATCTAAAGCCAACAGATTATCAAAATATAATGTAAAAAATTTAATTAGGTTTTCTAATTATTAGAATTATTGGATGTGTATGTATATGTGTATATATATATATATATATATATATATATGTGTGTGTGTGTGTGTGTGTGTGCACGTATGAAAAAATTTAAATATATTTATAGATGTAAATACATTAAATATTTGTGTGTGTGTGTGTGTTAAATGTATGTTAAAAAATATTTTTCTACTCATTAGAATGTATAAACCTAAAAAAAAAAAAAAGTATTCACATAACAAGTATTGTTCCATGGCAGTTTTGAAGAAAATAGTACCTTACAATCCCTAGTAAATAAAACAGCAACATCAAATTCAGCAAATAAAATGTATTTAATTATTCATTCATTCATTCATTCATTCATTCATTCATTCATTGTCTGTTTGTCTGTCTGTCTGTCTGTCTATCCATAACACATCAACTTTGTTTTTACTTTTGCAACTTGCTGGGCAACTTGCTTGAAACCTGCTATTACTAATAAATGTGCATTAGTTTACAGAGTTCATAAAAGCAGCCATTGCATCTGGTTGATAAGGGCAGTGGCTGTGTCAACATTACAAAACATTTAACTCATTTTTCATTAGCAGCAAGATGGACTACTGTAACTGATTCCTTACCGGCCTTCCCCCAAAAAACCACCAGACAGCTGCAGCTCATACAGAATGATTCATACCGAACCAAATAAACTGAGCTAATCACCTCAGCGTTTGACTTACAGTCACATTTAAAATTGATTTTAAAGTTTGCTAATTTATAAATCATTGCGGATGTACTTGAAGAATATAAACATAATACACCTCTTATACCACCTACAGCTGGAACCAGCTCCCATATTATTGCACTGCATTATTTAGTTTCACTTTATGCCCATTTATTTATACTTCTTTTGTCTTTTTATTTTTTAAACAATTTTTTATTTTTCATATTCAAATTTATGTTCTTAAAAATGTTAAACTTGACTTGTATGTCTTATTTTCTTTATAGCGCAGATGCAAAGCACTTTGAAATACCATTGTGTATAAAATGTGCAATATATAAATTAAATATTGTTGAATTATTTAATTAATGCAGTGACAGTGAAAGAGACCAAACCTACACATTTGCACTTGCACACTGAACCCCTGATTTTGTTCTTGCATGGCCACGTTGTCATTTCTGACTGAGGTTGTGTGTATGCATGTGTGTGTGTGTGTGTGTGTGTGAGAGAGAGAAAAGGCATTCTTTGAAGAACAGAGGGTGAGGGAGGCAGGGAAAGCAAGCTGAAAGAGAATTTCACTTCCATGGCAACCAGGCTGTTCAGGCTTCCGTGCCTTCTGTCATCCAGCTCTATACTGACAGAGCGTGGCATCACCAGCACTGCTCTCTTGTCTGTTCTGCACAGGAGAGCGAGCGTCAGATCATTACTGCTATTTTCCATTCAGGGCCCAGTTGTATTGGTGTATGTGGGATTGTGGACGTGCTGGTGGGTGGGTGTTTTGCTTGGTTCTATAGCAATATTAGGTGCCTTTGTTGTACATATTCATCCCTGAGCTTGTTTGGGGTGATAAAATATGTGATGAATGTTCTCAAAGGATGGATTGAGATCAAATCCTCTCATGTTAGGATGATTATCCCTCAGGAGATGTACCATATACAGCATACTGTATATTGTGATGTTGTGCTGCTCAGATTCTATGTTCAAAAGAGCTTTAAAAATGTTTGAAAGATATAAAATAATAATTATAAAATAAATATAAATATATATAAAATTATCTATCTATCTATCTATCTATCTATCTATCTATA
>NW_015539924.1:1325094-1338884 GCF_001515605.1 Sinocyclocheilus anshuiensis
ATTTGTCCTTGATTATCAAAAGAAATGTTAATTAATAAAAAAAACAAAAAAAAACAAATGTGCCACTGGTAATTTAGATAACACCTTTCCACAATCCAGTTAATTCATGATGGATTAAAAATAAATAAATAAAATAAAAAATTGAATATGACTCAGAAATGTATCACTTTATAAACATAAAGTCAGTTGCATATTTACTTTAATGAAGTGTTCATTAAAATCAATATTCATAGAACATTATATTTAAAGCAGCACAAACCGCATGCACATAAAGTACAGTACAGTAAAACTAAAACTAAGTAAAACTAGTTATTTAAAAGATCACTGTTAGCTAACCTCTAAAGTCGTAGTAATAATAATAAAAATAAATATTTGAATTTACCTATGATTAAATAATCTAGAAAATTGTGATTTTTATTTAATATAAAAAATAAATAATGTTAATGTAAGTTTTAATCATTTTTTATTTGTCCATGATAGTAAAAAATAAAAAAGTATTAAAAGTGTCACTGGTCATTTAGAGAACACCTTTCACAATATTATAATATTATATGATTAATTCCTAATGGATAAAAAAGTTGAATATTCTTTTTCACTGAGATGTGTCACTTTATGGACGTTAAATAGGGTGCATAGTGACTTTAATGAAGTATTAATATTCAGTAAGTCAATATTCATAGTACACTACATTTCTAGCATCAAAAAAGTACAGTACAGTAAAACTGAACCCTTTTTAAAACATGACCGCTAGCCGACCTCGAAAGTAATGAATAAGGGACCAAATCTATAATCTAGAAAGGATGAATCAATACACACTAATTCCACATAATGCAGTGGGTTTGGGTCCTCAGCCGTAGTCACCGGGCATTTGCTGTCCCCTGCAGAGTCCTCACAATTGCAGCAGCTTGCCAGGAGTCCCCCTTATGAAATGAATTGACTGAAGGGAGGCTGGGGTAATTAGTAAAGGGCAGCGCAGGTCCACACTTCCTTGGACCCTCTTTTCTGACAGTGACACATTCATTTCAGAATAAGACAGCTGCTGATTCAAACCAGATTGTTTTTGTGCTATGAATTGTGAGTATTTGGAATTTTAGGGGTAAAAATAAAAAAAAGGCTTCTATGGATTTTGTAATATATGAGAGAGTAGTACATTTATGGATAAATCACACTGAAAGTTGCATGAATATGAAATGAGAATATATATATCTGTCATTGACTGCTGTAGAGTTTGATATTGATTGTGCAACCCAGCTAACCCAGTTTATGCGTCTTTTATGAACATTAATATTTGTCAATATGTCATAGGTCACATGACACTGTCACTTCCTGGGCCTTTGGAACTTCAGTACACAGTTTAACCCCCTTGGAGGAGGAAGGCCTGGTGCCCTTTGACCTTTTCAATAATTACTGGAGGTCTGAAGAATATGATAATGGGGCACTCGACTATACCAATGAAAAAGGAAAGAGGGGGCTTTTCTCCAGCGCAGATGTCAGTCATTGCAAACGACATGTAGTCAATAGTAAATGTACATTTTCTGCATATAAGTCAAACAATAGGATGTGTACTGTATTATTAAGGGGACAGTACCGGATGAATTATGGTTATAAGAACTATACTGATCAAACTGAGATGTACAGTTATTGATCAAGAACATACACCAATCACCGATCGAAGTAGACTGTACTGTAGGTGCTGTTTACTTTGGCTTTGTAGATTGTGAATTGATTTTGAAGTTTGAAGTTTGAAGAAGAGATTCCCTTAAGCTTTTCTCACATTACTGATGCTGCTTTCAGATACCAAACACATCCAGTGTATCACTTGGTTTGCAAAATGGTAACTATTTCAAAGATTATCATGCTTATTCTAAGGATTAGAAGTATCTAGTCTTACTATTGACTGTGATGATACCAGAAAACCCTATCAACCACCTAGCGATACCCTAGTAACAACCCAGAACACCCTAGCAACTGTATAGCAACACCCTAGCATAGTGCCAGCTTCCACAGACAAGCACCACTCACAATTTCTTCAGAAAGTGTAAAGCAAGCACTTAGCAATGCCCTAGCTTCAACCTAAAACCTCCAAGCAACCACCTAAAAATGGCTAGCAACCCCATAGCAACTGCATAGCAACACACCATAGCAACCACTCACAACACCCTAGCATAGTGCCAGCTTTGCACAGCCAAGCACCACTCACAATTTCTTCAGAAAGTCTAAGCAACCACACAGAAAACCCTAGCAACTGCATAGCAACACCCTAACAACTGCAAGGTAATGGCTTAGCAACCACCTAGAATAGCCTAGCAACTACATAGGAATACCCTAGCAACCACTCACAACACCCAGCATAGTGCCGGCTTTCCAAAGACAAGCGCCACTCACAATTCTTTCAGAAAGTGCAAAGCAACACCATAGCATCAACCTAAAACACCAAAGCAACCACATATAAATGCCTAGCAACTATCCAGAATCCCATAGCAACACCCTAGCATTGTGCTTTGGAAGAAGAGACTAGCAACTGCATAGCAATCACCTGCAAAGCAATGCCCTAGCAACCACCTAGAACAGCCTAGCAACCTTAACAACACCTCTAGCATGGTGCTGTCTTTTTTTACTCACAAGCACCACTCACAATTTCTTCACAAACTGTAAAGAAACCACCAAGCAACCACCCAGAACACCCTAGCAACCATTCACAACACCCTAGCATAGTGCCAGCTTTGGCGCTAACAAACACCACTTATAGTTTCTTCGGGAAGAACCATACAGAAGATCCCAGAGTGCAAAACAATGCCCTAGCAACCACATAAACACCCTGGCAACTGCATAGCAATGCCCTGGCAACAACCTACAAAATTCTAGCATCGTGGTGGCCAATTTTTCACTGGACATCACCACATAAGACAAATGGGTCACATTAAGTAGGACACTCGTCAGAGGCTTGTTTGGTTCCTTTTCCTTTCCTCCATTAAATCAAGCAATTAGCAAAACAACTTTTATGTGAATTGCAGTAAATGTTCTTCCCCAAAGAGATATTGTTCGCTGAGATATTAAAACAGAGTTTAAACATATACAGGGCCTGACCTCGCAAATGTGTCTTGACTTATAATAGGCCTGCGCCCTCTCTGACATTTAGCACGTCTTGGGAAATTTAAAGGTCTTAAAAGAAGTTTTTCATCAATTCTGAATTTTCACCCCTTTCTTTCACAACATCTGATGGGTTTGATATGGCAACGGAAAGTAAATCTTGCCCAGCAAATGAAGTATTGATTTGTGTCTCTCTGGCCTTGCTATCACCTTGTCCTCAATGCTGTGATACACTGACTTGTTTCTATAGGCATGAGAGCGAGAGTGTTTCTCGGTAAAGAGCTTATTTAGACCTCAACCGCTTTCCCTCCCTTTCTGTCATCTCAGGACCTCTGTCTCTCTCAATCTCCGATTCAATTAATTCTTCTGTCATCAATCACCGATGTTGCCAGAGCAGGTTTATCAAAGGTTACAGTTCTTCCACAAAGGACAGACGTACTTACTATTTGCTGAAATTAAAGAATTGTATTCTATTAAACACTATCAGTGCTTTCCATGACGTGTCACACATGTAAATACCTCCAGACCACATGCGTTTAGGACCAACGAGAACCTTCATGAATTTTAATGCCTCACTTATAACATGTGTTTCTAGTGGGGAGCTTGCGAAGCAGTAGAGATTACTGCAATGATATGCATCTTTTTGTGTCATAAATTTCCGGGCGCTTCTGACAACTGTCGGGTTATTATGTGCTTGCATTGGCGAAGCAGCGAATGAACTGCCTCGTCGCGACTCGCTGACAGGAGCTTTGTTTGAGGAATTATGATATTCAATTTCACATCAGTGACAAACTCTCTTCCTGTGTCATAAAAACAACGATAACGGGACAGATTTTATGGCCGTGCCCCTCCGTGGCCGTCACTCAAAATGGCCTCATGAATTTGGATGGAGACGAAGCAAAGGATGCTTTTGTGTTCCGCCTTCAAAATAAGAATACAGTTTGGTGGCGGTCAAACAGAGACGTGCCTCAAGTGTTAACAAATCATCCATAGCCTCTGTTCCTTACTATACAACAATTCTGGTTTTCCAATCTGATTGACATTCTAAAAGTAGCCTGTATATAAATATATATGTTCAGACATTACTTTTCCTATATGTTTGCATGTTTCATAAAGACCGACTTTAGCTTTCTGCAGGTTGCATTCGTTAGATTCGTTCGAACGATGATTCATTCAGGAATGAAACAAGCGACTTGTCTGTGTGAGCGAGTCATTGAATCAGTTGCTCAAACGATTCTTTCAAAACACTTATTCATTCAGGAACGAGACAAATTACTGTCTTTATGAGTAGGTAAATTCACTCAAATGATTACCTTAAATCATTTTTATAATCATATGATCATTTATTAGCATTTGATATAATTATCTATTTTCTAAAATATAATTTACTCAAATGATTCGTTCAAAACCGATTCTTTCAGAAACGCCTGGGGGCCATTTCAGTAAGAAGGTTCAGCCAACTCTGAGTTAAATCTTGAACTCTGAGTTGACTTACCCTGTAATGGAAAATTCTGGGGCTGTGTCCGAAATCGCCCCCTATACCCTTAAATAGGGCACTATTTGAGGGAACAGCCATTTTTAGTGGTGTCCGAAACCATAGTGGATGTTCTCGAGTGCACTCATTCAATCCCACAATGCACTGCAAAAACAAGTGTACAACTGGTGCACGCTCATATAGGGGGCGATTTCGGACACAGCCTGGGAGTTTTCGGTTTCAGAACAGCTGAATTGTGTTAGTTCAATCAAGTCTGAGTAGGTTGACTACAAAAACACATCCGCATAATTTGAGTTAACGCATAAGTTTAATTCTTAATCACTGTTACTGTATAATATCAGAGGTGAAACTACATTATTGAGCTAATATTCATTTTCATGGTATACCACGGCAAAAAAAAAAAAAAAATAAATCAAGATAAAGCTTTAAGCATAAAAGGTGCATTTTTCACATAATTATATTCTCTAATCCAACCCGTTACATTTCTTAATTAGAGTAATGAAATTTACATCTGACTTGTACTCAGTCAACAACAAGAAGGCAGAGGCTCACAAAAGAATTTTAAAAACCAAAAGGAAAAAGAATAACTGTTGATTTAGTATTTGTAGGAAATAAAGATGACCAAATAAATTGTGAATAATTTGTGTTTATTTAACAGATGTGGTGGTGGTTACGGCATAGGCTATATCTCATTAACTACCCTTCCATCTGGCATCCTTCCATTCCATACAGTAATTAGCTTCATTTTCAGAAGGTGTGATGGTGGAAATATGCATGTCAACAATGCATCCAACCACACTGGAAATCCTGAAGGAAATTCTAATTATTGGGTTACTTACTTCCAGAGGTCACTGCAGTGCAAGATGTTATCAAGTGAACTTCATTTATCAGATTAGCCTTGTTTAAACCGATTTCTACAACACTGACCTACAGTCCTGTGAAACTCCTTTTTGATGGATTTGTGCCCAAGAAACAACACAAAAAGTCTCAGAAAGAGTGTGAGAGCGATGCACACTTTACTTACCACTCTGCCTTACTAATGTGCTCTGCATCTCCGATGTTTTATAGAAAACTACCATTTAAAAATAATACCACTCAAATAAATATGCATGTGAATATGGCAAAAAACAAAATCACTATTAATTAATGCAGCCTCCTCATCTACAGGATCCTGTATAAAAGGAGATGCCAATTTAGTCATTTTGACGGTGTCCTCATGATAAAAATATGTGCAATGATGAATACCTGCACTGCAAAAAAATGCTTTTCTTACTTAAAAATTATCAAGTCAAGATGCATACTGACTCTGAGTATAAGTTACCTCTCTTTCAGAAATGGGCTTGACTCACCCTGTTTTCTCGGGTTTGACAAACCTCCCATTCTGAAATGGAAAGAGTTTCCCTCATTTCATGTTCTCACTTAACCTCCTTTCTGAAACGGGCTTTTGGTGGTTTATTTTGCTTTGTTTAAAACTTGTTTCTTTGGCAGAGCAAAAGTAACAAACAAAACTGCAATACCTATGTCTTGTTTATTGAACTGTTACATAGAAGCAATACTGTATTATTACTATGTAGTTTATGGGTTTATAGTTTTTTTTTAGGTGTTACTTTTTATACAGGGCTTGAGATGGGAGTTTATGTACAGTTTGGTGACAGACAAAACAGACAAACTGAGCCAAAAACAGCAATAAATCCTCATAAGCTTCATGCTGTTTTCATCTATTCATGTTGTTATTCATTATTATTAATTAAACTAAATAAACTGTCTTTATGTGGTCTGAAAACATACATTAATACAAAGATTTAAAGTAAAATTGTATTTTTAATGTTAAGGATGGTGATGAAAGTGAATAGTTCTGGAAAAGAATGGTCTGACCAGCTTGTTTAATATTTTTGTTTTCTACAGAAGAGAGAAAATCATACAGGTTTGGAATCGCATGACAATGAGAAAATGCTAACAGAATTTTCATTATTGGCTGATCTATTCCTTTAAGGTTTAAAAATTCATAACCCCATTAATCATAAAATCCCATAGGCCTAAAAGTAAGGACAAAGATGTGAATATTTATTACATGGGATTTCAGGCCATCTGATCACACAGTCAGACTAATTCTGTAGAATTCAGGCAGATTTGAATAGAGAAGTCCTGTTCAAGATCACAGATGATGGATCTTCAGAAAGCCATAAGTAAACATGACACCTCCTCTCTGGCTTCTTGCTGTAATCCACAAATTAAACCCTTAATCAGAGTGACGATGACCCAAATCCAATTAACAGCCCTGAAAGTGGCTGTTGCTGAGCCTAATTAAAAATAAAGTTTATTCAGCTCCCACTATCTAATTAACGACCTCTGAATGAGATAACTTTATGTGATATTAAAGCAGGGTTTCCGCGGGTCTTAAAAAAAGTCTTAAGTTTAGTTGTATCAAATTTAAGGCCTTAAAAAGTCTTTAACTGTACAAGAAAGTCTTAATTATGATTTCAAGAGGTCTTAAATTTGGGAACGGAAAGACCAGAATTGCGATATGGCTGAATGTGACGATTAAACTTCACGTTCAAAGTCCAGTGCTGCGCTGCTTTGTGTTCTGCTGTTACCGGGAAAACAGTGATATTTCTACCAAACTCTCCACCTGCTGGCAGAATGAATGAGCATTTTCAATAAAACTGATATTTTGTTCAGAGTTCAGACAAATGCAAAAATCGACCCATGTTTTTACCCTGCAAACACGCAGAGCTTTAAATGTGAACTGGTGGCTCGATAAGAAGACAATGTATGGTCTGCGATAATATTGTAATTGTTGTTTTAACGATGTGCGATTCGACATTATCGAGAATTTCGCGAAAAGCAAACAAAACACATATAGAGTGCACGCATACATTACGTGATGAAGTCTAGCAGGTTAGACTAGTGCACGTGCGCATTTATAGTGTGTTCTTTCACTGCATGAATCAGTCTATTAAAATGCATTTAGAATGATCACATAATTCAAGATATGGGGCAGAAAATTTATATATTTATATCATTTCATAGAGTTAATATCACACGAAAAGTGCCGTTTTTTTTCTCCAAAAGTCAGCATGATTACAAATGTGATATTGATTTTATACAATAGTTCAATAAACAAGACGTTAATATTAAGAGACTTGCGTTTTAGGCACCATATTTCCTGTTTTTGCTCTATTTCTCCAACAACAATCATTCCAAACACAGCCACAGGCTGTTTGCGTCTCTGAGCAACACGACAGGTGTTTAGTTCCTGAATTAATCAACCGTTTAAATTATTTGGTTCAAACACAATGACTCACTTAACAGTGACTTGCTGCCACCTACTGGCGGTTTTAATTTCACATTTAAGGTACCTTTTCATTTTTTAAATAATTTCAAACATCAGTTTTCTATGTTTTATGTTTAAAATATCAAAACATTATTTATGCATTTGTAACTGCAGGTTAAAGTATTCTATGTCCCTCAGAGCTGCATTAAACAGTGTTTAAATGCATTTAAATGCCACTTCATATGCAACTTCTGTGTTTCCTCTGCATTGCAAAGATCAATTTTGTTGATACTGATTTCATTTGCTTGGTAACAGACCAAATGCAAGAATTTGACTCAAAAGATGGTGCACAGTTTTAGAAAAAATGGCTTAAAGGTAAAAATGCCCATAAAACTTGTTGGAAATGATTAATTTCTATCACTGCTGTGAACTGACCACACAGAATATGAAGAATATCAAAAAATTCAGGAGTCAGCTGTCAGCACAATTAGAGATAAGATATCAGCACAATAACACACTCAGCGAAATATTGTCTAATTATCGTTATCGATAAAATCCCAGACAGTTATCGAGATATAATTTCTTGTCAGTATCGCACACCCCTAATTTGTTATTTAATTGATATAATAATTTATTGATAATAATTGTTTAAATTAATATAATAATTAATACTTTTGACTCATCCACTTTCTTAAAAATGGTTTAAAGGCTGAAATATAAAGTTTATCAATTTATAAAATGTTTTATTTTTGTGAAAACTTGTATCTGAACTGTAAATTATGCTTTTTACAGTAATTTTACATTACCCTACCCCGCTCATATGGTATTAATTTTATTTGTGCAGGTCTTAAAAAGGTCTTAAATTTGAGCTTAAAAATCCTGTAGAAACCCTGTTAAAGGATCTTTATTAAAGAGATTTGTGTCTAGTAATTGTTTTTTTCTTTTTGTAATGGAAAAAAAACTGCAAAAAAAATTATATATATAAAAGTTATTGTTTTGCTCCACCCTTTAAAATGTAAATACTCGAGTTTTAAGTGTGCGTGTGTGTGTGTGTGTGATTTCTCTGATGTATAGGCTCTACTCTGTTTTACTCTATTAAAATATGATGTGTGTTATATAGCTCTCTGGCGCCTCTTGCTGTTATATCATGAATACAACACAATTCCTGATATTTATTTATTTATTCAGTATTTTCCAGTACAGATGGTTACACGTTCATGAATAATTAGAAGATTTTGATGAATAATAATGTACAAAATCGTCTGAGTAATTAGAAAATTTAAATAGTAATAGAATATTAATATTTTATTTCTTCCAAAATAATCTATTCTTTTTAATATTTCTAAATTCTAATGTCTAACTTATATAATGAAGTTATATTTTACCTACCCGAAAGTGTAGAAACCATATTCTTAAGACATGGGCAGACCATTTTAGGTATATACATGCGTTTTAAATTCAAATAAAAAATATATACATATTTTGTGGTTTTATTTGTGTATGTTATCTTCTTGTACGTTTTTATATGTTACAGTTTCATTTTTTTGCAGAATTTTCTTGCGTTTCACAATTAAAAATTTTACTGAACAGCCATTGTTTCAACTTACAGTGTGAGACTTTTGGTGCATGCTGTCACAAAAAAAAAAAAAAAAAAAAGAATTAGTTAACTTTATCTTATGTAAAAGTTCTATATATTTCTTAGTCAATACAAAACCTGCCCTGACAAATATCCACTGGAATAAAAAGTTTGAAGTAAATCTATCCCCAATCTCCCTTATAATGAAAGTGTGCCTCCGTGGGTCGATCTGGATTGTCTCCTCTAGATGGCGTACAAATTCTTCACGAATAAAGTTCCCATGGTAACAATAAACGCTTCTGAAAGACCTCATATGCTCCGGTTGGGGGGTGTTCTGTCGTTCTGCTCGTGACGACGATGCTCATATACAACGCCGCTACTTTCCCAGCCGGCTCCGCCAGCAAAACACCAAAGAAGAGTTGCACCGGTTTTGTAAACCAAATGGAAGTGGGATAAAAGATACCACGGTAATTTATTTTCTACTTTTACTAGTGTTCTGCTATTAAATATAATTTTTGTCTGCTGAGTTACGATATTTCAAGCGAATGCAAAATCTAAAACTGTCTAGACAGTGTTAGAAAGTGCAAGTCATTTAGTGCAGTTGCAGTGCAAAGTGCAATTAGTGAATTTAATGCAAATGAACTGCATTCTGAGCTGAACTCAGTTACAAATTCAGATGAGTGAAACTGAACTTCATAGGTTCAAAACTGATCTTGAATGTGAAACAGGGTTCAAAAGTTGTTCTCAGAGATGTTAAGATGTACAGACAGTGAACCAGTTTCTGACACTTGTACCTTTACTTTTCTCTCTTTTCCTCTCTCTCCAACACACACTTCTCAATCCATGCGTGACTGAGAATCTCCAACATGACAGCTCTATGGCTGATATGAAACGTGACATTAGATGCTCACTCGTGCATCACTGGAAAAAACGGACCTTTAGGACTGAGCCACCCTCAGCAAGTTACATTCTTCCTCACTTGGGATCATGAACCAAAGATCTGTGTTTGCTGATCCTTCAAATATGGTTGTGCTGGACCGATCCACTGAGCAGCCGAGAAGCCAAATGAAGGTTAGCAATCGTTTGATTGTAGCTTTAATGAACATATTTAATGTCTGATCAGGAGAATCAAGGAAAATCTTGATCGAGGAAGGATCTCGGAATATCCTGCACGTTTCGGAGTGTAGTTTAGTTTGGGAACCCAGGGGTTTCCGATATAATGGAGGTAGGTTCAGAGACATGCCAACAACACCTCTGTCATCATCACCAGCTTCACCAGCAACAGCAGCTTCAGCAGAAGAGGAAGACTGTCACCCATGCTCTCGAAGACCAGAAAAAAGTAAGTTTGGAATATTAATTTCACCTTATAGACAAATCCATAGCTATTTTACGTATTTGTTGCAAAAACATCTCTAAAGTGAAAGTTTGGAAAAGTGCAAGGTTATTTATTTTGGACCAAACTCTTTTTTTTTTATTCACACTTTTGTCTCATTCAACAAGAACTTTTAAAATTAAGACATTTTAAAGGAATAGTTCACCCAAAAATTTTAATTCTGTCTTAATTTACTCGTTCCAAACCCACTTGACTTTCTTTCTTCAGTGGAACACAAAAGAAGATATTCTGAAGAATGTTTTTGCCTATGAATTAAAATAGGTACGAAACACATTTTTTCAAAGCATCTTCTTTTGTGTTCCACAAGAAAACAAGTAATAAAGGTTTGGAACGACATGAGGATTAATAAACAATAACAGAATTGTCATTTTTGGATGAATTATTCCTTTAATAGATAAAATACAGAACTAAAATTCAGTTTTTCCACAAGCATGGCAATTTCTGAGGACTTATTCATTAAATATTCCAAGATGCATGTGTTTAGAATAGATTATAGCTGATGTTCAAGCAGCACGTCATCCATATGATCTTCATCTTAAGATGGTGGAGTCTTTCTATTGATACTGGTACCCCAGATGCCCATATTCGAGCAGCTGGGGCACCATCCATGTTAGTGCTTTGAAGAAACCACATTCCATGTTAACTGTCAAATCCATTAGTTAATTTGCCATGATAAGTGAGGGTGATTATGTCTAATGATTCGCTGGGTGTTAGACAGACCTAGAGGCCCTTGTAGGAACTTAAACATCATAAAGAATCAGCCTCAAATCCCTCCTGATGTATGCCAGGCTAATTGTCTGGATGAACTAGGCTTAGGGTTAGCCAAAGCATGATGATAGTTTATGTGTTACCTTAAAATGGCACAAAAATATTTTAGATTGAGTTGTTTCTGTGGTTTTCCTAAAAGTTACATTCATATCATGGCCTCAAAAAGTTTGGATACATAAAATGTATGAATGTCATTGCTTTAGACTAGAGGCTTTAAATGTACCCTTATTAATTATTATTTCTTAATTAAGTATAGTTTTCCAGGTAAAATGAATTTTATTATAAATCTTAAATACAAAATTATGGCGGCTGCGCGCCACCTGCCCGGGGATCATTTAGATGTGGTGCTGTATGAGGTTCGTGCGACCGGGCAGGGTTGAAAACACATCAGCAAAATCCGCTTGCAACTTGGCTAGCTCAGTGAGCTGCAGCGGCGAGAGGTGATCTCCCCCCGGGACCAGAGCGAGCGGATTGGTTTTGACAGCCGCTTCCGGTCCGAGATCTTCCTCTGCCGAAACGGCCGCTGCTAACCCCACCGAGGTCACCTCATTCCAACGTTTTAAAAGGTTGAGATGATAAATTTGACATGAATTACCCCTGTCCGTTCGCCTAACCTCATAATCGAGATCCCCCACTCGCCGTGTAACCACAAACGGTCCTTGCCACTTGGCGAGTAATTTGGAACTAGACGTTGGAAGTAATACAAGCACTTTCTCTCCCGGTGTAAATTGCCACGCTCGCGTACCCCTGTTGTACAGCCGACTTTGTCTGTCCTGCGCCTGGAGCAAATTCTCCATTGACAGCCGCCCCAGAGTGTGGAGTTTTGCTCGGAGGTCCAGGACATACTGAATTTCGCTACGGCTGTTTGAAGGCCCCTCCTCCCAAGCCTCTCTAATGACGTCAAGCACCCCGCGGGGCTGACGAATTTATCCCAATTTTTGGCGTCTTCCTTAACAAACTTACGAACCATGGATTTCAACGTGCGATTAAATCGTTCCACCAAGCCGTCCGTTTGTGGGTGATAGACACTGCTGCGAATCGATTTAATGCCCAGGAGTTCGTATATTTCGTGTAACGTACGTGACATAAACGCCGTGCCCTGATCAGCGAGGATCTCTTTGGGGATCCCCACTCGGGAGATGACTCGAAACAGTGCGTCCGCCACATCTTTGCAGAGATGGTGCGCAGCGGCACTGCCTCCGGGTATCGTGTTGCATAGTCCACCAGAACTAATGCAAAACGATGCCCGCGTGCTGAACGTTCCAATGGCCCGATGAGGTCCATACCAATTCTTTCGAAGGGGACCTCTATTAGTGGTAAGGGGCGCAACGGCACTTTAGAACTGGCCGGAGGATTCACCAGCTGACATTCACGACAGCCCGCACACCACTGGCGGATGTTCTCGTGAATGCCTGGCCAAAAGAACCAGGCCATGAGCCGTTCCCGTGTCTTTGCCTCCCCCAAGTGGCCTGCCATGGGACTACTATGAGCCGCCTGGAAAAGCATTTCCCGATGGCTTTTTGGGACTAATAACTGGGTTGTATTTCTTTTTGTCTGGGTATCTTGGGTCACCCGATACAACCTATCTTTTATAAGGGAAAAATAAGGATACGAGAGAGGTTGGTCAGGCTGGAGAAGCTGTCCGTCGATGGTGCGGACCCGGTCATACGCATTTTTCAGTGTCTCATCGTGAGACTGCTCCAGGCTCCAGCGGTCCAGCTCGGGGGAAATAGGCTCCGCCCTCGCTCTCGTTTCCTCGGAGACAGCCTGTGGCCTGTGGCTAACAGCATCTCCAGCCTGCGCCACCGCTTCTCCGTTTCCCAGTCCTGTCTCCCAAGAAGCATCCGCACACAAAACCCCCAATAATTGCGTAAAAGCTGGCCAATCTGTCCCCAAAATCAGTGGATGCCTAAGGTGGGAATTAACCGCCACCTTCATTCTATGCGTTTTCCCCCGAAACTGAATACTAACAGCCACTAACGGGTAGTCCACCACATCCCCGTGCACACACCTCACCTTAACCTTGCGGCTCGTATCCAACACCCTTCGTTGCATCAGGCTTTGATGAATGGAGGGTTGGTTGCAGCCTGAATCCACCAAAGCCTGATATGTACCCCCCTCGATACTCACAGGTATTTGGTACAGCCCGGCTTGATCGGGGGCAGCCGCCGGGGAGTCGGGAACCCGGATCAAC
>NW_015539924.1:1341871-1342985 GCF_001515605.1 Sinocyclocheilus anshuiensis
CGGCCGCTGTCCCCCAGCTCCCTTGACCGGAAGCGTTGCCGATGTTGTTCGGGGGTACGGCCGACTCGTTGAAGGATGGCCCGCTTAAGATCATCGTAGGCCAGGAGGTTTGTGACAGGCAGCTGTTGGGCTGCCACCTGTGCTTCCCCAGTCAGCAGCGGGATCAGGCGCACCGGCCATTGGCTGCGCGCCCAGCCGCACGCCTCCGCTGTCCTCTCGAAGAGGTCCACGAAAGCCTCCGGATCATCCTGTGGACCCATCTTCATCAGCGGGACGTGGGCGATGGAGGGGGCTGCTGCTGGGGCGGCCTCCCGGCCAAGCAAGCTCCGGAGGACCCGCCGGTCCTCATCCTGCGCCTGGACCAACAGCCGGAACCGATCCTCCTGCTCCAGCTTGAGGTCCATCAGCGCCTGGTGTTGGGTTTGGTGAAGCCCGGCGAGTGACTTCACGGGCTCCGCAAGTGGTGTGGGCTGCGCTGGCTGCATGGCGGCGTGCCGGCTTCCTCGTCCCGGGTTTCGGCACCAGTGTAGCACTGTTTTCCGTTCGGGAAGAAGGACGAGGAAGTCAGGGGTGGCGAGTAGACCTTTTATTGGTCGTCACAAACAACATATAACAACGAGTGCGCTTCTGGGGTTTCCCAGTCAGGTGTCGCACACTCTCCTGTCTCCCTCCCACTCCCAGGTCAGCGGCCGCTTATCTCTCGTCTCCACGCCAATCACTGGAATTGCAAACAGGTGTTAATCATTATTCACTTGACCTCCTTATCACCACTCGTCTCCAAACTCGCTCTCCCGCTGCAGCCTTTCGCCTTCCCCCGCCCCCCTCGCCACAATATATATATAGGGTTGGGTATCGGTTGGGCTTTTTCGATACCGGCGCCAAATCGATACTTTTAAAACGGTTCTGGTGCCTAAACGGTGCCTGAACCGATACTTATTAAAAAATTAATTAATTAATAAAAAAAAAATCCCCCCCAAAAATTATGGATTATCCATTAGAATAGAAATAGAATAGAGAGTGCAAATATTAGAGGGTCAAATTTTTTAATTAAAAAAAACAAGCAAATAAAATTAGAAGTAGCATTAGAATAGAGAGTGCTAGAGTTAGAGAGTCA
>NW_015539924.1:1343937-1344702 GCF_001515605.1 Sinocyclocheilus anshuiensis
ATCTGTAAAGTTGCAAAGACTAAAGTCTCAAATCCAAAGAGATATTCTTTATAAAAGTTAAGAGTCAACCACACCCCCCTAAAACGGTTCGTTCTAACACGCCCCCACATGGCTACATCATGATGTGGGAAGATTTGCATAACACCGCCCAAATGTTCACGCAAAGAAAGAAGGCGTAACTTTTATTCTCGCGTCGGGAAATTATTTTTCACATGCGGTGCCAGTGATGATACTTCTTACGTCCGTTTCGGAGAACCAGAGGACAAATATTTCAATCGATCGCTCAGGCATGGCACCGAAATGAGGCACCGAAATCTGCGTTCGGATTCGGTTCTAGTACATACCAGTTACATAGGTACCAGTGCCATATTGTTACCGGGTTTCGGTACCCAACCCTATTTTTAAATGATGATTTCATTTATTAAAGGGGTCATATGATGCGATTTCAATTTTTCCTTTCTCTTTGGAGTGTTACAAGCTCTTGGTGCATAAAACTACTTTGTTTGGCCTTCCAAAAGAGGACGATATTCACTTCGTCATGCCTAGAGCTGATTCGTGCTGGTCGCTGAGGAAATACATCAACTTCGCACTTTGGATCGCCGGATCGGCTTTCACCGTGGAGTCCAGCCCGGGGTCGACACATGTGGTTGCCACAAGCTCCTTCGTCGAATCTGCTGGCCGTGCCGTTCTCAAGCCGGCCTCCGCTCACTCTAGCCCGCCGTGTGTGACGCTGTGTTTCGTTGTGAAAGCGAAACTACTTTGTTT
>NW_015539924.1:1344712-1344904 GCF_001515605.1 Sinocyclocheilus anshuiensis
AGGGCATCACAGTATGGTGAGGGGCGTAACATTTCCGTCTCACGCTTGAGGTATTCGGCCAATCACAACACACTGAATAGCTGGCCAATCAGCGTACACCTCGCTTTTCAGACCGATTAGCTTTGTAAAAATCGCCGCGTTTCAGAAAGGCGGGGCATAGAGGAGAAACAATAATGTACAGTATGTGGAAAA
>NW_015539924.1:1345458-1346133 GCF_001515605.1 Sinocyclocheilus anshuiensis
GTCTGACAAAGTGAAGCATGCTTAAAGAGCAACACATCATGCCGTGATCTAAAGAAATTCAAGAACAGATGAGAAACAAAATAGTTGACATGTATCAGTCTGGAAAGGGTTATAAAGCCATTTCTAAGGCTTTGGGACTCCAGCGAACCACGATCAGAGCCATTATCCACAAATGGAGAAAACTAGGAACAGTGGTGAACCTTGGGTTATGCAGCAGGACGATGATCCCAAACACACCAGCAAGTCCACCTCTGAATGGCTCAAGAAAAACAAAATTAAGGTTTTGGAATGGACAAATCAAAGAGATGCTGTGGCATGACCTTAAACAGTCCATTCATGCTCAAAACCCCTCCAATTAAAAACATTTTGTATTTACTTGCATTATCTTTGTGTAATATTAAAATTGGTTTGATCTGAATCTTTTAAGTGTGACAAATATGCAAAAAATAAAAATAAAAAAACCAGGAAGGGGGCAAAAGCCTTTTCACAGCACTGTGTATATATATATATATATATATATATGCAATATAATGTAAAACTGATAGGAATTAAAATATTAATAATTAGTGAATAATTTTTTTCAATAATTTCTTTTTTTCTGAGACTTTTTTTCTACATTATTATACATCAGGACAGTTGTATCATCCAGATGTTTTTAACTTTATGCCCCCACCT
>NW_015539924.1:1346619-1354450 GCF_001515605.1 Sinocyclocheilus anshuiensis
CGAAATGAATTTTAATCCATAAATGTAAAATATGCTCATTATACTAGAGGTGTAGTCATGCATTTTTATGTATTTATGAATAAAGCAATAGATAGATATTACATCATTGGTTAAAAAAGTCCATTTGTTTAAAAGTCATGAAAAGTTGCTCAAAAGTGACATTTTATATCTAATAAATATTTTAATATCTAATGAAATACTAATATTATTAAGCCTGGCCTACATGTTAGAATACTTTTTAGGGCCACTTCATACTGATATGTTCTTGTTCCTTGTAAAATGTTTCTATGAAATATCCAACATCAGTTTTTTCCCTCCTTCAGTAGCCAATAAAGAAGGAGTGTTTGCTCAGTCCACCTGCAGTGCAGCTGCACATTCATTATGATTATAAGGGTGTCACGACTTGACAGTTCAACAAAGAACAGGTTGTTCTCACCAACCCTTGGCATACCCCATTTCTCTGAATTAAGACGAGATGTTGATCTTATTTATGCAGGTCTTCTCCAGAAACCATTTGTCTGTGTGTGTGTGTGTGTGTGTGTGTGTGTGTGTGTGTGTGTGTGTGTGTGTGTGTGTGTGTGTGTGAAGTCATGAAAAATGGCTCAAAAGTGCTATTTTATACCTAATAAATATTTTAATATCTAATGAAATACTAATGTTATTAAGCCTAGCCTACATGTTAGAATACTTTTTATTGCCACTACATACTGATATGTTCTTGTTCCTTGTAAAACATTTCTATGTAACATCCAATATCAGTTTTTTTCCTCCTTCTGTAGCCAGTAACGAACAAGTGTTTGCTCAGTTCACCTGCAGTGCAGCTGCACATTCATTATGATTATAAGGGTGTCACAGTTTGACAGTTCAACAAAGAACAGGTTGTTCTCACCAACCCTTGGCATACCCCATTTCTCTGAATTAAGACGATATGTTGATTTTATTTATGCAGGTCTTCTCCACCAACCGTTTGTCTATGTGTGTGTGTGTGTGTGTGTGGTTTTCCAGCAAAATTTCCACTGAGGTCTGCAACATAAATCCAGATTAAAATGTTGAAGCCCTCTCGATCACCCCCCTCTGAATGCTTTTCTTTCACGACCGAGTTGAGCTCGGCCTGTGGACTTTTGTGTTAATTCACTGTTAGCCCTGTCATCACCATTAACTGGTTCCACTGACACGGAATCTAATCACTTTATAGGGGCCATGAGGAATGGGGAATTGTCCAGAGTCCTCCTTCTCAATGAAGACGAGCTTGCCAGTAGACATTAGGCTCCACCGGCCTGACTGACTAGCAAAGCTAAAGTTATTTTTGCTAAACTTTGCAGTGAGTGTGAGCTTTGCATGTGAGCTGTTCTGATTTAGCTTTGTATTCCAGGCATTCACCCAACCAGGTTCCACTGGGCTGAAGATCAACGTTTTGAAGTTTGTGGTTTGCTTTCAAGTCTTTTGAGTTTTTCAATGCACAGTTTTTCAGTTGTTGGATCACCTGTGTTTAGAAACAGTGAGCATGGTCCAGTGTATGCGTTCATATTCAATTCTGACACATTTCTAATATTAATCATTGGCAACAACAAACCAGTGCAGCTAACTGAAGGTTAAACATTTTCTAAATGACCTTGTTGAACCAACAGTTGGATCAAGCCACTGTCTGAATAGTTACACAGATTGAAATTTTACAAATATTAATTATATTTTTTTTGAAGGGCGTTTGATAGAAAATACATAATTACAGGACATCCTGTAAATTATTAATTATATGACAATTCGCCAGTAGATGGCAAGAAATTACTGTCTTCATTCATTCACTCAACTGATTCGTTCAAAAACACTGATTCATTCAGGATCAAAACAAATGGGTGAATCATTGAATAATTTCATCAACTGATTCATTCAAAAGCGTTCAGGAACGAACCATGGAACTGTTTTTACGAGCGAGTGATTATATCATTCACTCGAATCGTTCGAATTTGATTAATTGAGCAACGAAACGCCATCTGTGTGATCAAATTCAGGAATGGTTCTGTGGAGTCGGTTGGAGCTACTGTTGTCGGCTGAGCAAAAGTAACTGGCGATATTGTGCCAATAATGTAAGTAACTCAATATTAACCTCTTGTTTGTTAAATTGTTGTATTAAATCAACATCCCTCAGATTCGATTATCAACGTGCCAAGTTAAGTGTTTTGGGTTAAGTTGTGTTTTGTAAACAACAACAGCAATGCAAAGATCAATTTACTACTCAGTCTTTAAATGTTGAGAGGGTTCCTAATTGTCAAGATTGATGGTTCTGTCTTGAAGAACCTTCATTCCAGCTGCCTTGTTTTTCGGAATTCAAGTTGCATTGGAAGATTAGCAGGATTAAATAAATAGTTTAATAAAGGCGCCAATAGCCTTGTGGGAAGCTCCGACATACAGCGCTGTTGCGCTATGGGCATCCCGAGTTCGAATCCAGCTTGAGGACCTTTCCTGATCCCGCCCCCTCTCTCTCCCACTTCACTTCCTGTCCACTCTAAACTGTCCTATCATCATAATGTCAAAAAAAGGAAAAAAGCAGTATGTTTGTGCCTACCCATTTTCTGCTTCATTATTATAGCACATAAGAGAGTTTATGTTCAGTAGTTTTTATTGATAAACTGTTGCATATGAAGTCAGTTGGATACATTGCAAAAAAACGGTATACTTACATATAATGTAGTTTCAGAGTAAGTATTGTTATTTGACCCCTATGTTCTTTGACCTTTAACATGCAATAACCATGAAAATAATTTACTCAGGTGGTGTTAAATATGTACATTTTAACGACAAGGAACAAATTTCTTGGAACCTGCAGTTGAATCTGAAAGCTCCTCTGTTCCTATGGCCTCATGGGATAGAACAAAACTATGAAATGGTTTTAAAACAAACAAAATTAGCCTTAATGTCAC
Source organism: Sinocyclocheilus anshuiensis (assembly GCF_001515605.1). Lineage (NCBI taxonomy): Eukaryota > Metazoa > Chordata > Actinopteri > Cypriniformes > Cyprinidae > Sinocyclocheilus > Sinocyclocheilus anshuiensis. Next base: position 1,349,538 of record NW_015539924.1, read on the forward strand.
AGTTTTGCTTATCAGGTGAATTTATCTTGCTTTAAAAATGGTAACCCATTTTTTTAAGTATGATAAATGTCTTTGCATTGTAAACAGACATCATGTCTGTCCTAAATGCATAATTAATTAACAGCATGAATTGGTAGAGGAGTTAAAATGGCTCTGCCACCAGGACACCATTCGATGGTGAAGTCCCAACTCTTGCTGTGTCACACCACATCTCCTTAAATCAAAGAGATGGGCATCCTTTGCCCTTTCAATTGAAATGTGGATGCCTCGGAAAGGCTGAGGGTGTGTATTTTTTTGTTGTTGCTTTTTTCACGTTCTTTATTCAAAAGAAGCTCTCAGTATTGTCCCACTGTCAAGACTTGAGGCACGCGGGTGTTTGCTAAAAGCAGGGACTTGGTCTCCAGGGTCATGTGCTGCCTTTCATTATACGATGCTACATTCATCACTGATATTTAGCACAATAGAAGGTTAGTGAACAGTTTTGGTCAGATTTGAACCTAAATAACAGATATTCAGTAGAATTTCTATTTGTTTCGTTATAAAATGGTGTTTTAAATTGATGAAATTAGTAGGACAGTTCACCCCAAACTTTTAATTCTGTCATCATGTTGTTTCAGAGCTGTATGACTTTGGAAACAAAAGAAAGCAGTTGCCTTATCCATGTATTTACAATTTAATAGAGATAGTGGAGCTTCAAATGCTTAAAAAAGGAGAAAGGGATGCAGAAACACCATTAAAAGTGGCTGAACTGTTTCTTTAAATATTTATGGTTGAATATTGTTCTCTCTTGCTGTGCCATTGGATAACACTCTCTGTAGGACACTTTTGTGACTTCTCCATTTACCTCTTGTAATGCTAATTCACAATTTTTTTCTTCTCTAGTATAATCAGCTGTGGTGTGGGTTAAATTAGGTGAGTGACTAGCCAAACTTGCATACAGTAAATATGAGAATCTTTTTTTTTTTTTATCTCAGCAATGTTTGATTTCAAGTTTAATTTTATGAAAGGAATAGTTCACCTAAAAATCCCTCATAGGCCATCCAAGAAGTAGATGAGTTTGTTTCTTGGAACAGATTTGGAGGACTGTTGTATTAAATCACTTGCTCACCAAAGGATCCTCTGCAGTGAATGGGTGCCATCAGAATGTCCAAACAGCTGATAAATACATTACAATGATACACAACTTCACATTTTGTGAAGTGAAAAGTGGCGTCTTTGTAAGAAAAAAAACATCAAGGAGTTTTAAAAAGTCCATTCCCTGTTGTCTTACATTAAATTCCATCTTTGTTTAGAACTGTTTTTGCTTGTAATCATTGCTTGATCTGTGCATATTTCTCTCCTGATTCAGACAAATTTACCTTTTCCAATGGAGAAAGCAATATTATGGTGTTGTACAGTAAACTGGTGTGTAGATTTTCAGGAAATTGTCATTTTGGGTATACCTTTAATTGTATACTTCACAATGTATAATTTGGAATTTTAACAAAGCAGAATGTAATGGATACTATGCTTATTAGTGCATCGTTGCACCTTCACACGGAACATTTTTTTTCCATTATCATTTTTATGATAGACATGTTATGTTTGTGTGGAATCCATTGGAATTTAAGAGTCGTAAACATTTTATGATAAGGAAATTCCAAGTCATTCTCAGCAGATACTGTTCCCCTGTCTTTTTTCGTTCTATTTCTTAATGTGCTTCCTTTGAGCTGGAAGCTCAGTGGCACAGTGCACTGTAAATGGCCCCAGTGATGTGATGGGAGATGACTGATAGACTTAGCTGAGTTTCCTTTCCTTTTAACTCTGCCTTTGGCTTTACTATTGTTTCTCAGCCTGATTTTTTTTTCTTTTTTAAATATGGTACAGAAGCACACTGGATATGTATATAAATATAGGGTGAATTCATCTTTGACAGGGCTTCATTGAAGGCATGAGAAGTGTTTGGGTGCTGTATTTGAACCCTCTTTCATCTATTCGTCCTCCATTTTTCCTTGTGGAGAAACGAGAATGTGGCTTTTTAATAAGTGTAGCGTCTGGACCAATCAAAAACACAATTTTTCATTTGATTTCACAAATCAGTTATTCATTAGATAAGTGACTGGGACTGGGTGTGAAGACCACCTCACGGCACTGGTGCGTTTTCAAAGGGCAAACCTCTCCCCATCCATGGCTTTGCTTCTCTAAATAATAGATGAAGTCTCAGAAATGCCTAACAATCAGAGTAAGAGGCTGCTGAACACGAGCCTCTCAAAGACCCCCAGATGGAATTCATTTGAATAGTTTCACAATGAGTGGGTAGTTCACTTACATCAGTGTGTTTAGTGTGAGCCTGCTTGATCACTGTGTATGTTTATTTGAGACACTTGTTTTTAATCACAATTGTGTATTTACACCCTTGAATTTTCAGTGAAGCGAAGTGCTTGCAGTCCAGATCCAAAGTATATTCCCCTGCATAAGTGACATACTGATGTCATATTGTGAGTCTTCCAGTCTCATATGGTATCTGAACACTGTTTTTTATAAATATTTCAACAACAGCATGTAATGCATGTTGCTTCACTTGTTGTAATGGAGTCAGTGTAACAGAAGGTGGCAGCACTGCTGCAAATTGCAAGGCATAAGCCAGAAACTCTGCTGAGCTAATGATTATTCTCTGTGACTGATTTTAGATTTGACTCAAGCATCAATTAAAAACATTTTCAGATTTTTATGGCATGCAGAAACTGAAATGCCTTAAAACTTACACTTAGGGTTTGGGTCATATCGTTAAAATGTAATCTATCTATCTATCTATCTATCTATCTATCTATCTATCTATCTTACGTAATACTTAAATATTGAATATCCAAAAATATTATGTGTTCAAACTTAAAATTGCCTGCCACCTGGATTAAATGGTCCAGAAATATCCCATAGATGAAGAAGGAACCCAAGCTAACTAGCTATCTTTATTTATTTATTGCTTAATTTTTCATTGTTTTTTATTTATATTTAGCAAGAAGTAAAAGACAGTAAATAGTATTTCAATTTCAAAACTAACAAGTAAATTTTCCAAATTAAATAAAAAGGGAAAAGTAAATAAAAATAATTAAATCAAAAATAAATTATGTATATGTGTGTATATACAGTATATTAGTGCTGTCAAACGATAAATCGCATCCAAAATAAAAGTTTTTGTTTACGTAATATATGTGTCTGTACGTAATACTTAAATATTGAATATCCAAAAATATTATGTGTTCAAACTTAAAATTGCCTGCCACCTGGATTAAATGGTCCAGAAATATCCCATAGATGAAGAAGGAACCCAAGCTAACTAGCTATCTTTATTTATTTATTGCTTAATTTTTCATTGTTTTTTATTTATATTTAGCAAGAAGTAAAAGACAGTAAATAGTATTTCAATTTCAAAACTAACAAGTAAATTTTCCAAATTAAATAAAAAGGGAAAAGTAAATAAAAATAATTAAATCAAAAATAAATTATGTATATGTGTGTATATACAGTATATTAGTGCTGTCAAACGATAAATCGCATCCAAAATAAAAGTTTTTGTTTACGTAATATATGTGTCTGTACTGTGTATATTCATTATGTATATATAAATAAACACACATGCATGTATATATTTAAGAAAAATGTTATATTTATATATTTAATATATTTATATATAATTTATATGAATATAAATATATACATGTAAATACATGTAAACTCACGAAAAGGTTGTAAAATTTATTTTTAAAGTAGTTCCTGACTTCATTTGTCCCAGTGGTTGCATGTAGGCTGGTATATTCTGGTTTATTTTGCCATGAGCTAAGAAGTTTATTGGTATGAGTGACATCACACATAGGTTGACGCGTTTTTGGGTTTTTGTGTGTTTCCTGCAATTAGCATTAAGTTGGACTGCGGAGTCTAGAAGCGGGGGGTGTTTAACCAAATATCAAAGCCATAAGGATTTGGCAGTGAAGGAGTCTACAATTGAACAGCCCCAAGAATGACATTAATCGGATGGTTTGTTTTTATTTCTGTCTGGCGCTGTCGCCAATTGATTTAACATGTGTTCTTCCTTTCCTCTAATTCAAACCTTTTCAAACCCCCTAATTGAGACAGTTTGGACAGTTTTTATATTAATTTCTAGAAGTTTTTTGAGAAGCTTCAAGCTAGCTTTTAGCATTGTTGCTCCATGTATACAACATCTCACTGCAGTTCACTCGTGTTGTATCTCTCCGATGGGAAGGAGAGGAACACAATCTGGCCTTTTGTCTTATCTCTTTAGTGGAGGCATTGTTCCGTGTGTGTTCCCGTTTCACACGCTTGCTTCCTCCAAGCCATTGTGTCTCGAGTGCCACTGTGATTCTTTTCTCTATCTCCTTCTATTTATACCTCCTCTCTATGTTCTCTCTGTTCAAGCAGCGCTGCCCATGGCTTTGACCTCCTAGCCTAGGAAGGAAGATCATTCAGCATGTGTAGAATTACCGTAAACCGTAAAGACTGATTTGAGTTGAGTACTGTCTCCCAGTCTTTTTTTTTAAATGGCACAATGTAAGTGTATACAGGTGCATCTCAATAAATTAGAATGTCATGGAAAAGTTCATTTATTTCAGTAATTCAACAAAATATCTAATTAATTAATTTTTTTTACTGTATTTGTTTAAACAACATTTTTCCAATAAATAAAATCTAAGGCACTTTCAAGTACATTACCGTTCAAAACAAAAGTCTGGTGTATGCTCACCAGGGCTGCATTTTTTTTGCCAAAAATACAGTCAAATAGTAAAATTATGAAATATTATTACAATTTAAAATAACGTTTTTCCCTTTTAATATATATATATTAAAATGTAAGTTATTCCTGTGATGCAAAGCTGAATTTTCAGCATCATTACTCCAGTCTTCGGTGTCACATGATC
>NW_015539924.1:1354771-1394084 GCF_001515605.1 Sinocyclocheilus anshuiensis
TCACAATTTGAGTTGAATTACTGAAATAAATAAACTTTTCCACGACATTCTAATTTATTGAGATGCACCTGTAGATGAGTACTTCTGGGTTGAATTTGATTAGAATATGCAGTTGAGCTCTTAAGATATATTTGCTACTAACTGTTTTAATTTGTATTCATTATTTATAATCAATTTATTTTATTAAATGCTATTATTATTTATTATTGTTATTTTATTTTTGCATATGAATACATTTAATTTATTTTAACAATGAATTTAAAATGTATGTTATTACTTATTTGGCTATAATTTGATTTATACATTTGTAAAATGTATTTAAAAAATCATCCTGATGTTTTGCAACTTGGTGGTTTGTTCATTAGAGACAGACTGATAATCGTAATTAATACAATAAAAATAATAATATTTACATTTCTAATATTTAGAATTAAAAATAACAATGATAATGTTTTAATAATAATAAATTATTTGATTATTTAAATTAATAATACATATATTTCTAACTGTTTAATAATACTAATGCATTATTGTCAATAGAAATGAATAGTTGTTATAATTTCTAAATAACAATTTATAAAAATGTTATCATTTAATAATAATACTAATACTACTAATACTATACAATGATAAGAAATAGTTTTTGTTTCTAATTAAAAATAACAATATTATTTAATATTATGTTTTTAATAATTTAATAATAATTTATTTTACATTAATAAATAGTTGTTTAATTATAATCAATAGTTTAATACCAAGTGTTTATAGTAATGATAATAATGAATAATATCATAATGAATGTTTCAAAGTTGATTTCTAATGTTTGTAAGTTCCAGACCAGTGTTTTCACAGTTTCAGCCTCCAGCTGCTAGCGTGGCTCGGTGTACATGCTAACAGACTGATAAGCATTAGGCTAAGATGCTAATCTTGTGTGATATGTCACTAAAGCCCTTATGCTAGCAGCAGTTTGTGAATGTTGCTCGTCACTGAAATCCACTGCGGACTGCAGGCTGAGCTGGAGATGTGTGGCTGTGGTAAGAGGATTCAGAAGCAGGTGGTGTTTGGTATGACCTTCTGTGTTTGATTCTGAGCGAGACAAGTTGGAGCGAGAAACACCTTGTTACAGCTGAGACTCCTCTGTTCTGTTTCACAGCCTTCATTTGAACTGTTTTGTGGAAATGAATGTTTACGAATTACAAATAGTCAAATCATTTTGCTAAATAAAAACATTTTTTTTTTGTTTAAAAAGTTTAAAGTGATAGTTCACCAAAAAAATGAAAATTGTAATCTTTTACTCACCCTCATTTGAAGTACATCTTTAAAGGGTTTTTATTGCTTAAAAGTCTATTTAAATAACATTAGAAGTATGTATCACCAGTGTTGACATTTGACATGAATGGCAGCGTGTTTAGCTGTGATCCCTCAGAAGGTGTGATCTGACCCTGAGTCCAGCATCTAAGCCAGTAACAAGATTGTTTGCTGACTGGGCATGCAAACTGTAATCTAATCATTGGCTTGGAAAAGTGGCATAAACTGCAGTGCCCAGACTCCATCTGCTGCCTCTCACTGAGCTTGTGAATGGAAATGCATGGGGTGGAATAGACCTCCATGATGACCCTGAGTTTACTAGGTCAAACTCCATTTAATCCGATTTTGCTGGTGATCACTATATTGGGCAGGTCTTTAAAGTCCCTCATTAAGGTTATTTTGTTTTTATTTACTTTTAAGTTTTGTTTTTAGTTTTGTTTATTAATAATTATTATATGTATTTATTTATTAGTTTATATATATATATATATATATATATATATATATCCTTCCTTAAGTGTAGTGGGATGTGTTTTCGATTCAGTGTAGTCTGTCACACTGCTTGAAATGTCATGTCAAGTACTCATTTAGTGTGAACTCGGCATTACTTATCAGTGTTGAAAACAATTGTGATGCTTAACATTTTTATGGAACCCATGATACCTTTTCCAGCTTACTCTTATGAATAGAAGGCTCTAAAGAACGGCGTTTCTTTGGAATATAACAATGTAAATGTCTTTACTGTCACTTTTAATGAATTTAATGTGCCCTTGCTGAATAAATGTACAGTAATAATTTCTTTAACGAAAGTTGTTACAGACCCCAAACTTGTGAATGGTATTATTGTATGTTATTTTTATGAATTTATAAAATAACATTGTATTGTTATTAGTGCTGTCAAGCAATTAATCATGATTAATCGCATCCAAAATGAAAGTTTGTGTTTACATATTATATGTGTGTGTACTGTGTATATTAATTATGCATATATAAATATACACACATGCATGTACATATTTACAATATTAATAATATCAATAAATAACTAATTAACAAATATTTTAAAAAGTAGCCTGCTTATATAATTTAAAGGTGCCATAGAATGCATTGATACAATATTTTAAATTGTTCTCTGATGTCCCCAGAGTGTGTATGTAAAGTTTTATCTCAAAATACCCCACAGATAATGGTTTATAGCTTGTTGAAATTGCCACTTTTAGGGTATGAGCCAAAACACGCTGTTTTTGTGTTTGTCCCCTTTAAATGAAAATGAGCTGGTGCTCCCGCCTCCCTTTTCAGAAGAGTGAGGAGCTTCAAGAGCTCATGCTCCGGGCATACCGGTGTTACGGTTTAACTGGTGGTGACCGTGTTACTGACCTAACATTGCTTCCAAATGCAATTTTTAACTACCACGTTCCTATTTACGATCATTCTGGTAGCACGTGAAGGCAGCATTAGTGAAAACAGACAGAGACAATGGTAGCTTTAGCAACATTAGCCTTACAGAGAGCCAAGAAGCTCTTATGGAAAACAAAAAATGACGCGTGATGCTTACTTTGTCTGGAGTCTGGACGTTTGCGCACGAAGCGTTGGTATCGATCCCTCTTTCAGAAGCAATCTTTGCACAACTCCAGCGCTGAACTGACCCTCGTTTGTGAGGCAGTCCGGCATAAATTGTTCTCTGATGTCCCCAGAGTGTGTATGTAACGTTTTATCTCAAAATACCCCACAGATAATGGTTTATAGCTTGTTGAAATGGCCACTTTTAGAGTATGAGCCAAAACACGCTGTTTTTGTGTTTGTCCCCTTTAAATTAAAATTGTTCTCTGATGTCCCCAGAGTGTGTATGTAAAGTTTTATCTCAAAATACCCCACAGATAATGGTTTATAGCTTGTTGAAATTGCCACTTTTAGGGTATGAGCCAAAACGCACTATTTTTTGTGTTTGTTCCCTTTAAATGCAAATGAGCTGGTGTTCCCGCCTCCCTTTTCAGAAGAGTGCGGAGCTTCAAGAGCTCATGCTCCAGCAAAACAGGACAATCTCACGCAATCTGATTGTACTGTGCAGTAAGTGCGCGTTTATGAATTACACAGACGGGGAGCAGGCAGTCCGGCGTAAAATGTTAGCACAAACGTATAGGACTTTTTCGTTTTTTTCCGGGACATTTCCTTCTAAAATGAAATTTAACCACCGTGTCCTCAGCGGTCTATGGAGACTCCTATGTTCGTTGGTGCATCCCAACATACGACACTTTTAATGGCTCTTTGGTGCTGACATTGTATCTCCAGCAGCTACAGCAAGAAAACAGTAATGGTGGACCGCTGCTTCTCACTCAGGGCTGTGTATATGCTAATAGGGCAGAGAGCATCACAAATGGGCGGGACTTCCCCCCCCCCCCCTAATGGCTCTTTGGTGCTGACATTGTATCTCCAGCAGCTACAGCAAGAAAACAGTAATGGCGGACCGCTGCTTCTCACTCAGGGCTGTGTATATGCTAATAGGGCAGAGAGCATCACAAATGGGCGAGACTTTCCCCGAGTATGACGTCATAGTAGTGAGAAATCTGGAACTGCTAGTGTGGAGCGACAATTTATGATTTATTGGGATTATAAAACAATGAGTGGGTGGATTTTTACCATTATAGGCTGGTTGTTTTCACACACTGCGGCCACACAACTGTGTTCAAATACCTTATAAAAGTGATTTTTGCATTCTATGGCACCTTTAATAAAAATACACAAAATAAATTTGATATAATCATGATGCATTGTGATATCGAATTGAATTGAATCGTTGACATGATAATCGTAATCGAATTGAAACGTGAAACCAGTGCCAATTCACACCCTTATTATACAATGAATTATAGGCCTATAATTAAAATATTAACACTGCAGTCATCAATAAAAATCTTAGGTTTATATAATAGGCATTAGCCTATTTCAAGCACCGACTTTCAAAAACAACCTGTTTAACACGGAATACGTTTCTTCTCATTTTTTCCCACTATTAACGGGCCACAAGAGAAATATTAAGGGAATAAATTAAAACAGTTAGCTATATACCGTTATCATGTTGAAGTAGATTTGTCTCTCGTCGTCTCTGAGAGAATATGCAGCGTCCGATGCCGAAAGCTCCGTCATTCCGTTTTTACTTTCACTTTCTGCATAGTGAATTGACTGAGATTAAGACGTTCACCGGCACAACTCTTGCGCAAAGTTTGCGCGTTGCTTGTGTGATATCTATTGGCTCACTTTCATGGTTTAAAACAGAAATATTTCCAACATTGCGACGTAACCAATTACACCGCCCCCCCCCCCATATCGAAAACGTATTCCCTAATATTCATGTAAATACATGTAAATATTTTCTAAATATATTCTGTATGTGTATGTATTTATATATACATAATAAATATACACAGTACTAGGGATATGCCGGTATCAAATTTTCATGTTGCGATTAATTGCTAATGCTTTTATCACGGTATGCGGTATTATCACGGTACTGATATTTAGTTTTTTTTTTTTAAAGTGCTGTCATAATACAGTATTACCGTGATATATCGCATTACCGAATACCGGCACAAGTCTACACAGTACACACGCATTTATTATGTAAACAAAAACTTTTATTTTGGATGCAATTAATCGCGATTAATCGTCTGACAGCACTAAGTATTATGGTACATTATTTTGAGTTCATAACAATTGTGTGCGGTTGTTAAATCATTATTATTATATAGTTTCAAAAGGGCATGTTCTTTGGTCCCCTGCGAATTGGCAAGCATGACAAAATGTGTAACTATATTAAAAAAATAGCAATTTTTATAATTTTCTTTAAAACAGCCAGAATAACTCACCGCGCCTTCAAAACAATCCAAACAAGGTGCGTAGACCAAAAAGGTTTCCCAAAAGTAAATGACTTGGAAAAAAGTCTGCACACTCTCACATGCGATATAAAATTTCCTGAAAAAAAACAAGGCACCAAGGCCAACGTTTTGGTCACATGTGACCTTTTTCAATGCCTAGCTCCCAAAAATCATCAAACAGTTTTTCCTACTAGATCGCACGTCTCTGAGTAGGTTTTTAAAAAGCAGTACATAGCTTCAGTCAGGCGTCGTGCTGATAGTGTATTGCTATCTGTGTGTCTGCATCCTGTTCAGCAGAAGCTTGCCACTGTCCATGTGCAGCTGACATTTGGCCTGCACTCTGCTTAATGGTGAACAGTATTTCAGAATATGCCTGAATATTGTGTTTATCAGTTGTAGACAGCAGTGAACGTATATGAAGCAAAAATGGTTAAGACTTAGATATTTTTAGGTCTGTACTATCAAGAATGGGAACAAGAATGTGTGTATGAATGTGTACCACAAAGTGCTTAGTTTTAGATTTGAACGTGATTGTGTTTCGGTCAGCTGATAGTCCAAGGTGTCAATCTCCTGTGACTGTCAACTGCAGAGATTTGCTGAAGTGGAGTGTCTGTTTCACATCCTGCACACACGTTTGTCTGATATGATCCATTGATGCCCTCTGGATCAAGCTGCTAGCGTGGTGATATAATAGACTACTTGCAAGTTGTTGTTTTTTTATTATTAAAAAAGGCCAAAATTGCTAATTATAAAGACATTATAAGACATTCAGTGAGCATTGTCCATCCCAAGACCAGCATGTTGTTGACTTGTCCTTACAGTTTAAGGTAGCCGTAATCTAAGAAGTAAGCTGGCATACTCTGTCACACTCAACATATTGAGAGTGATGTGGGCAGATGTACACTCACAACAAGTGGCCATATGGAATAAGCTGATCCTCTTGGGCTCTGTTTAAAGGCTAACTTTAGTGAAAGAGTTGTTAATGAACTGGACAGTCTCCATCAGATGACCCCCTGTAGTGTGCACTGACTTTCTCTGGTCTTTAGAGAGAAAATGGGCCTGTTTACACCTGGTCACTTCATGCGTTTTCTCTGATCGGATAGCTATCCATTTGTTGCGTTCGTGCAGATACCTGTTGAAAAGCACAGCAGCGTCTCTACTTCCTCCGCAAACTAAGAAGAGCCAGAGCCCCGGCCCCCATCATGTACACCTTCTACAGAGTTGACAATAAAGCAGACTTGACTTGACTTGACTTGACTTGAAATGACTCGGTTTTTCCTCGATTTTGTTACAGAAAATATAACTCCTAGGTGGATAAGGTGTGAGAAATTTGATTATAACCAGGCTCGTTATGGTTTCTATTTCTATTTTTCTATCCATTTGTACTCTCAATTTAGCTTAGTTTTTGTTAATGTGTTTGTTACAGTGTTCTGGAATTGGATTTAGTGTTTAATTTCAGTTTCAGTGTTTATGCTGTTAAATGTCAGCATTACATTTCTGGTGCATCTAGTGGCATTTTAATTTTTTATGATAATGATGGAATAAAAAAAATAAAAAAATTACAATATATTCGGTATCTACAGGGGCGCCGCTGGTTTCCGGGCCTATTCTATGAGGGTGAATTCAGGTTAATTTGGACATTTTTCACCAGTCATCTGAATGTTTTATGTTTTAATTAATTTTGGAGTAATGGAAGTGTATTTTAATTTAATTTGTTTTGTCAATTATTTACATTTTTCTCATTTTACATTCATTCATTCATTCATTCATTCATTCATTCATTCGTTCAACAAGTAAAGTTTAAAATTGGGATTTGAACTTGCAACCTTTCAGTTACTGGCCCAGATCTATAATTATGGGAAAACTGATCATTTCCATATCTAAAGTGCATTAAGGACCATCTTTAAAAATGAAATGTGGGTGAAATTGATTGGGCATGTACTTCTGGGCATCTTCTGTTGTGGATGTTGGCATCCAAAAGTAGTATGCCTTCAAGAAGTGTTCTTGTGGTTTCAATGATCAAATCCAGTTTAACAACATGGGTCTGTAAAACTGATGCCTTGCTGTGTGTTGTGGTTGCACGTGTGTTTGTCAAAGCCTCAACCTAGCAACCTGCACCTACCACCCACCATTCCTGCGGTAGGTTTATTACAACATCATCTGCTTGATTCTCAGTACTGTTTTAAGGATCTGAAAGAGTCCAACATGCCAACACTATCTGTTTGTTCATCCAATGGAAGACGAGGGGGTTTTGGTGACATTAGTGGTGCAGAAATCACAAACTTTTGTACCTGTTGAGGTGAACTTGTGATATCACCCATTTTTATTCCTGTTTACAAGAAAACATTGGGTAAGAGGTATCAGTTTAGCAGTAGTTAATATATCAGGTCCTTGCTGGCCTGGCATCATCTCAATTTTTGCACATTCAACATAGTTTTGGAGTCAGTGGACAGTGGTTCTCAGAGGACACAATGCATCAGTGCCAGGCTGCAGAGAGGCAGTGGGTTTCACTCGTCCCCGCAGGGATTATTGGGTTCAATCTGCAGACACTCAAAACTGCTGCTCCAACAGAATTTCATCCTCCCAAAGCCTCAGCTCGGCCTGCATGAATAACCAAACGCTCCCTCTCTCAGCATGCTGTTAGAAACGCGACCGGGCATGGGAATTCAGCGACTTCTGAAAAACAGGGCGAACGAGACTTAATATTTCTAGAATGGTAAAACCGCATACATCAGTTTAACTGCAAGTAAAATACTTAGAATTTGAGGCCATTTTGGTCTTTTACTGATTTTAATAATGCTTAATAGATGTTTTTGGCAGTGGGTAAACTGCTTTGTTGTTTGACAACTGATTCTTCTTAACATTTTGCTACAATTAAATCAACTTGTAGTTAGTTATGATTGTACAGCCAGATTGTTAAACAGCATCAATTTGGGTTTCCTTAGAACACAATTAGAACTCAAGAAAAGGACTCAAGAGAAGTTCAGAAAAAAAAATCTATAGATTTTTTTTTAATTTAAATTTATTTACATTTTATTTAATATATATGTTATTTTATATTGATGATTAAGATTGTTCACAATTATTTTAATGTGTTGACAGCCCTATATTTCTCTTCAGATTTATATATCTAACAGTGTGCATAAAAAAAGATAGATTGTCAACTTAATATTTCCAGATATTATTTAAAAGTTTTTCACTTTTTTCCCCCACAGTTTAAATGGGTCTTTATATTTAATCAAAATACAAAGCTGCCATTTTTTAGCATCATATTTGGGGGTCTGTGACATTAAAACGTTTAAAAAGCTGTGAACTAATGCAAGACTTTTCTTCTTTGCTTGCTAATGGTCCATTTCTCCCGTGCATTGGCGAGAAGGGTGATATTATGTCTGATTAGGCTGTCACCCAGGGGTGTTAGCGTTGAGTTTTCCCATAAGACACATCTGCTGTCTTGCTAATGGCTTGTTAATCCTTCTCAAGCTTGAGAGTATCGCCTTGTTGCCACTGCATCTGGAGGCTGGTAACACTTCCGTGTACAAACTGTAAGTTTCCTTTTGCTCTGACAACAAATTGCATCCTGCCTTCCCACTTATCTGTGATTTCTGCCTGCCAGAGTGTGTTTGCTTCTCAGCAGCGGCTGCGCTGGGCTATATTGAGCGACTCCTCGCTGCTGTGGAACTAGGAGCAGGTGGCGGGCGGAGTCTAGATCTCAAGTCGTACATGGAGTAAGAGCTTCATTGGACAAGAAAAACACAGAAGATGCTGATGACGGGGAAGGATTTGGCCGATTGTCATGGGAAAATCATATTATTAGAAGGTTTTGCAAGACCTTTGTGTGTAATCGAGCTTCCCAGTGCTGTATGAATGTGAGTTTGTGGACACACTTCTCACCGCATTGCTCCAGCTGTTAAGTCAGCATGTGCGGTTGCTCCAAGCCTTTGGTTGTAACCAGACAACTTTGTGCCAGTGTCTGCGTGGTTGGATGTAAAAGCATAAGAAGATGCCTGCTATTCTAGTTGCCTCCAAGATGAAGTCGGAACTGCCCAAACCTGTGCATGGCACCGCTCTACCCATTCCAGCCAGGGTAGCGACCCACCAGAAGCCTGTGCAGCCCAGCCTCATCACCCTGAAGTCTCCCATCTACAGGCAGCAAAGTCAAAGCAGTGCGACTTTACAGAAAAAGAACCAGACCACCAAAGAAACATCAGAAGACCCTCAGGTTGGAATGCTGATGCTTAATTTGTATGTGGCTTTGTGATTGCATTGATTCTTGTTCTATTGGATGATCTTCCTTGGATAGTTTGATTCCACACAGACAGTGGATACTTAGTTTATACTTAGTATAGTAATAACAAAAATAGTAATTATTAAAGATTGTACTTGTTGCTTTTTTTGTCTTCATGGTACCATAGATTGACCACATCAGAAATAATATCTACTATTATAGTTGTGACTTTTTTTTATCTCAGAATATCTCAGAATTGCAGCCTTGTTTCTCATAATTACGACTTTGTCTTTCTTTTTGGCTTTGTTTCTCATAATTGCAGATTTATATCTTGCAGTGTGACTGTATCTCACAATTATGACTGTTTCTCATAACTGCGACTTTATATCTCACAATTGTGACTTTTTCTTATACTTGCTACTTTATATCGTGCAGCAGTGGAACTTTGCTTTTCATAATTGCAACTTTATATCTTGAAGCGTGACTATATCTCACAATAATGACTTTGTTTCTCGTAATTGCGATGTTATATCTCACAATTGCGACTTTTTGTTATACTTGCAACTTTATATCTTGCAGTGAGACTATATCTCACAATTAACGACTTTGTTTCTCGTAATTGTGATGTTCTGTCTCGCAATTGCAACGTTTTCTTGTACTTGCAACTTTATATCTTGGAATGAGACTATCTCACAATTAGGACTTTGTTTCTCTTAATTGTGACTTTATACCTCAAAATTGCGATCGTTTCTTATACTTGCAACTATATCTTGCAATGTGACTATATCTCACAATTACGACTTTTTCTAGTAATTGTGACTTTATATCTCACAATTACGATTGTTTCTTATAATTGCAACTACATCTTGCAATGTGACTATATCTCACAACAATTGTGACTTTTTCTCGTAATTTCAACTATATCTCACAATTGCGACTTTTTCTTATACTTGCAACTTTATATCTTGCAATGTGACTTTGTTTCTCATAATCTGAACTTTATATTCTCGCAATGTGATTATCTTACAGTTGTGACTGTTTCTCATAATTGCGACTTTATATCTCACAATTGTGACTTTTTCTTATACTTGCTACTTTATATCGTGCAGCAGTGGAACTTTGCTTTTCATAATTGCAACTTTATATCTTGAAGCGTGACTATATCTCACAATAATGACTTTGTTTCTCGTAATTGCGATGTTATATCTCACAATTGTGACTTTTTGTTATACTTGCAACTTTATATCTTGCAGTGAGACTATATCTCACAATAACGACTTTGTTTCTCGTAATTGTGATGTTCTGTCTCGCAATTGCAACGTTTTGTTTTACTTGCAACTTTATATCTTGGAATGAGACTATCTCACAATTAGGACTTTGTTTCTCTTAATTGTGACTTTATACCTCAAAATTGCGATCGTTTCTTATACTTGCAACTATATCTTGCAATGTGACTATATCTCACAATTACAACTTTTTCTAGTAATTGTGACTTTATATCTCACAATTACGATTGTTTCTTATACTTGCAACTATATCTTGCAATGTGACTATATCTCACAATTACAACTTTTTCTAGTAATTGTGACTTTATATCTCACAATTACGATTGTTTCTTATACTTGCAACTATATCTTGCAATGTGACTATATCTCACAACAATTGCGACTTTTTCTCGTAATTTCAACTATATCTCACAATTGCAACTTTTTCTTATACTTGCAACTTTATATCTTGCAATGTGACTTTGTTTCTCATAATTTGAACTTTATATTCTCGCAATGTGATTATCTTACAGTTGTGACTGTTTCTCATAATTGCGACTTTATATCTTACTGTGTGTTTTGTCTCATGTAATTGCAACTTTATATCTACAATATCATCTCAATTTTATCTCACAATTACAACTTCATTTCTCATACTTGCAATGTTGTGTCTAAAAACAATGGATTTGTTTCTCATATTTCACTATTGCAGCATTAAATCTCACAATGACTTATTTCTCAGAGTACAGACTTTATCTCATAACTGCAACTTTATTTCTCACAATGTGAGTATTTCTCACAGTGTGACTTGATATCTCACAGCTTCTTTTTTCGTAGTTGTGACTTTAAATCTCACAATGTAACAATAACAATTATTTACTTCTTTTTTTAATCTATAGCAGAATCTGGCTTCAATGCAAGTTGCTATTGGAATGTTAATGAACAGAAAAAAAAAAAACTAGAGAATATTTTTGTAGTTTGTCATGTTGAAATTCAAACTTTTCAGAGCTTGTTAATGCGTTGTGCCTATATTCCACAATGACTTGATCTGCAACAACTGTAGGGATGATGTAGGAATACCACTACACCACAATATGCGTGTCAGTTGTATTCATGTTTTAGAAACAGTTTCACTTTGGCCACATTACCACCATTGTAACTTCTGTTTGTAGAGCTCCCCACTGAAAGCTCATGTGTTTATATATTTACGCGTTAAAAATATTATGCTTTATAAGAATAGCTCCTGCTGACCTGGTCAGAGCAAATCGTCGGTGAAAATCGCAATGTTCTTCCTTTGGTCCACGGCAGGGGTGTGTACGTTCATGTCTTTGCGTGTGTGTGTGTACATGTGTTTATATAGATTCATACGTTCAGTAGAGCCTTAAAGGCAGTGAAGAGCCAAGTTCTTCATGTGGCGGGCTAGAATGAAAAGCTCAGCCAGTTGGCCTGTAATTACAGCGCACACGCACACATAGACACGGTCATGGAGGTTTTACTACAGTGCTCCATTAGTAGCGGTGAGCCGCACTGCAGGTGGGCATTTGGCCATATGGAGGCCACACACACCAATCCCAGAGGCCAGTAGTGGGCACCATTCAGCAAACACTGCTACTAATATACTGCCATGCCCTTACACTGCACCTCTGTCCCTCTTTGTTCTGGCCAGGAAGCTGGAAAATGCTTCACTTTAAAGAAAATGGCACTAAATTTGTTTTGGGACTGTGCTAGTGTAAGGATTAGGTTGCTGTTTCAGACACGGTTGACTGCCTTGTAAAACAACGTGACGATTGCAGTTACTAGTTTGTTAAATATCTGCTTTTTCTGTTTGGAAATGATTGAAATGACCAAAAATGATGAGGAATGGAAAGTCCATTACATAAGTTTAGGGACTGCTTTTTGCTCTCTAAATTGTCCTACACCAATTTAATTGCTTATTTTTGTTGAATTTATCTTGAAACTTAAATGAAGAAATGTAGTGCGGCAGGTTTGCTCTGTTTTAGCAAAAAGTGCTTTGGTGGTACCATAGTTTGGTTTAGTGATTTGGTGTGAATTTACCATAGTACTTTGATTTAGTACTGAATGATTACTGTAATCATACTGAAATTTTGTATTTACGTGGTCCTCTAAGTTTTGTGATACTTCAAATGGCATTAGCATGGTAAATGTGTAACAAAACCATGATACTTTTTTGGAAGTATCTTTTTTAGCAGTACTGTTACTTTTAACTAAAACTATTAAAAACTGGTTTCAGTAATTGAAATAAAGCTAAAATAAAATGTAAATATTAGATGAAAAACTTGGAAAATTAAAAATGTAATTAAAAAAATTAAAGAAACTGAAATAAGTGAGTTAAAAATACAAGTAAATTAAATAGAATTATTTGAAAAGAGAATAAAAATGACAAAAGCACATAAAATTACTAAAATTAAAACTAATTTATTGCTAAAAATTAAAGATGTCAAAATATGAATGTCACGTTTATGGTCTGTTTTTTGTTTTGTTTTCCCTCTGTTCCTGTCTCCTGTTTCTGTATGCCCTTATTTGGTTATGTTCCTGTCCTCATTATAGTTCGTTATGTTCATTTGGTTTTCCCGTGTGTTTGATTGTTGATTGCTCCCAGGTGTGTCTTGTCAATTACCCCATGTACTTAAGTTCCTGTCTGTGTTATCTGAGTTTGTCCGGTATTGAACGTCGATGTTGTGTTTCCTGTGTGTCCCTGCCTGCCTTGTTTTACCCCGTCTTGGATGATTAAAGACATTTACTTTGAGTTTATCCCACGTCTCCTCGTTCTTCGTTTCACCACAGAAGGCAACCGTGACAGAATACAGGACCAGCACAGCAGTAAGCGGTGCTCCTTCTCCCCGTTTTGTTTTCCGGTTTTTGAAAATTTTTTCTTTTGTTTTCCTGTGTTTCCCCCGCGGCATGGAAACCGCCGCATGCTTCGCCGCGCCGTTGTTAAGCCTGTCGGCTGCTCCGAAGACAAGCCCGCCGGCTGCACCGTTGTCAAGCCCGCCGGCCGCGGCTCACTCAAGCCCGCCGGCCGCTCCGAAGAAAAACCCGCCGGCTGCGGCTCCCACAAGCCCGCCGGCCACGCCGATGTCAAGCCCGCCGGTCATCTCCCTCTCCTCAGCCCAAAAGAGGAGATTACGGAGGAAGGGACTGTGGGCTCCAGCCCCAGAGCTCGCTCCATCCCCCGAGTTTAGCCCAGTGAGGTCTCCAGTTCCCGAGTTAAGCCCACGGAGGGCTCCTGCTCCCGAGCTCCCTGCTCCACCATGGCCTCCCAAACCGTCTGATCCGCCCTGGAGGCCTTCCTTGTCCCCGTCCTGCACCAGCCTCCAGGGCGCCCCCCCCCCGCCCTCAACGGTGTAATTGTTACGGCGCAGGACGCGCCTTTCAGGAGGAGGGAGTAATGTCACGTTTATGGTCTATTTTTGTTTTGTTTTTGTTTCTCTGTTCCTGCCTCCTGTTTCTATATGCCCTTATTTGGTTATGTTCCTGTCCTCATTATAGTTTGTTATGTTCATTTGGTTTTCCCATGTGTTTGATTGTTGATTGCTCCCAGGTGTGTCTTGTCATTTACCCCATGTACTTAAGTTCCTGTCTATGAGTTTGTCCGGTATTGAACGTCGATGTTGTGTTTCCTGTGTGTCCCTGCCTGCCTTGTTTTACCCTGTCTTGGATGGTTAAAGATATTTACTTTGAGTTTATCCCATGTCTCTTCGTTTCGCCACAGAAGGCAACCGTGACAATGAATAAATACTATAATAATTTATAAATAATACTAATATTTAACAGTTTTTTAGTCTATTGACACAAAACACTACCAGTTCTTTTCTTTTTTTTTGCTATGATTTACTTGTTTGTTAGTTTCTAAATAGTTCTCATAAGAATAGATTAAGTATTAACCTGATACTTTATCAATACACTTTTCAAGTTGTGAAAATGACTGGGAGGTCTTTTAGACCCCTAATGTGGTCTGGTATGTTAAATGTGCTATATTTGTTTTATTGTTATTACTTTAACCACGTAATGCTTGTTCATGTTAACATTAAACCTGGTTACGCATAGCTCTTCCCCTATGTTTTTATTATTCGAGATTATTATTCCCACATGCTGTCCACCGCAGCCTAGAGTTTTTGTTTACAGCGAATGGGTGGAGCAGTTCTCCAGGCTCTGTGGGCAGAAATACAAACAGCCCCCTGCAGAACTCACAAGGAGTCTCTGTATTAAAACCAGCAGTGGCTCCAGTTTTAAACTCGTGTTTGACTCTGATCTGCATCATGTGCAGACACACCAGTTCTTATTATATGTTTGTCCTATTTAGACCCATTTAGACATAACTAGACCAGCAACAAAACACCAACAACCCTTTATTTCTGACCTATGTACTAGTGGTAGTCAGAGACTAGGCCTTTTGAGACCGTGCTGCCTCCCAGATGCTCACTTTGTGTAATTGCATGATAGTTATGGAAAAACAAACTAGTCATCAGGTATCTTTGGAATGGCATAGTACTATAGTAGCTAATGTTGCTGTATATATACCATGCATAGTGTTTTGTATGCATAAAATACTCAGTTCAGTCTGTATTAACAAGAACACACTGCATGGAATATTGTCACATAATGCAATGTGCTTTACTTGGTCTTACTTTGTCATCTTTGTCCTGTCTTATTGTTTGCTCAAACTACCATTTTCTTTCATTTAGGCATATAATTTTATAAATATTTTTAAAATAATTTTTTTCAAATATTTATTCAAATAACAACAATTGTAATATTTGATGAGACTTCATATTTATTTAAATAAAATCAATTTTATTTAGTTTAAATAAAAACAGACAGGCATTTTTTTTTTATTTGTATATATTTAATTAAAAATATTTATTAAATTAAAAACAGAAATAAATATAGTATTTTTATTAGACATTTTATAATTTGTGTATATTTATAAAAACTAGGGCTGTCAAACGATTAATCACGATTAATCGCATCCAAAATAAAAGTTTTTGTTTACATAATATCTGTGTGTGCACCGTGTATATTTATTATGTATATATAAATACACACACATGTATATATTTAAAAAAAAAATTGTTTATATATTAAATATATTTATATATAATATAAATTATATGAATAGAAATATATACATGTAAATATTTTCTAACTATATACTGTATAAGTGTGTATTTACATAATAAATATACACAGTACACACACATAAAATATGTAAACATAATCTTTTATTTTGGATGCGATTAATCGCGATTAATCGTTTGACAGCACTAGTAAAAACTATTTAAAATATTTATTCTTATTATTATTATTATTTGCTGATTTTTTAAAAATATATTTTTAATCCAAAAAATATTTGGATTAATTGGACACTATTGTATATACCATGTATTATGAAGTATTAAATTATATTTTTCAGCTATAACCATTTTAAAAATAATTTGTACAGTTTGGTATTCCAGACTTCTTTGACAACCTGTTATATTAGTTTTCCTGAAAATTTCCCTGTCCACACTCTAATATTTAAATGGTAGCTTATGGACCACAATGTGGCATTTGTCTTTCATCCATATAAAATCTGAACCCAAAGTTTGATGTTAAGTGCTTTTTCCTCATTCGGTCTCTTTCTATTTTTCTTTGAATGAATAGATTTATACAGATTGGGCCAACCACTACCTAGCCAAGTCCGGACACACACGCCTGATTAAAGACCTCCAACAGGATGTTGCCGATGGCGTTTTGTTGGCAGAAATCATTCAGGTTGTAGGTAAGATTAAAGATATAAAAAATAATTTTCCATAATTCAACAACCCCCCTCCCCCCTCTTCCTTAAGAAAAAAATTAATACATCAAACCTACAATTTTGCTCCACCGTACCGGTAATTCTAACCATAATGAGGAGGTAGAGGAGGAGGACTGGGAAAGAAATGGACACACATGAGCATCAAAAAAACTCACCACCTTTATTATTTTGAATGTGTTTTGAAACTGTTTTATGAGATCAGTTTCTGAAAAGGGGCAATTTGTAGATGGTTTATGAGGCTACAAACTGAGTTGTGAACATTTTATTAAGCTGAAATAAAATAAACATTTGCCAGAGGAGGATTCCTGTTATACATGCAAAAGCCTGACTACCACACAAAGTCGAAGATGTTTTCATAAAACCAACAGGTATAGGTGTTACTTTAATTCAGTGCCATTCCTTTTTTTCATCTTTCCATTCAGCAAATGAGAAGATTGCCGATATCAACGGATTCCCAGAGAGTCGCTCTCAAATGGTAAGACTCAAAATGCGTGTTGGGAAAAGAAACAAACCACAAACTGTCAACTCCAAAAAGGACAGAAAAAGCACCATACGTGTAGTCCATACGGCATCTGCTCTATATTACAAGGTTTTGTTCTGAAATTTAACCCAGTGAATCCTACTGTCATATTTGTGACCCTGGACCACAAAACCAGTCTTAAGTCGCTGGGGTATATTTGTAGCAATAGCCAAAAATACATTGTATGGGTCAAAATTATAGATTTTTCTTTTATGCCAAAAATCATTAGGATATTAAGTAAAGATCATGTTCCATGAATATACTTTGTAAATTTTCTACCGTAAATATATCAAAACTTAATTTTTGATTAGTAATATGCATTGCTAAGGACTAAGGACAACTTTAAAGGCGATTTTCTCAATATTTTGATTTTTTTTGCACCCTCAGAGTCCAGATTTTCAAATAGTTGTATCTTGGCCAAATATTGTCCTATCCTAACAATTTATATACAGCTTTCAGATGATGTATACATTTTGAAAAATTGACACTTAAGACTGGTTTTGTGGTCCAGGGTCACATTTAACATGCAAATGTTTAAATTATCAACATGATCAAAACTGATGATGATCAAAAAGACTGTTGTACACAATCTACTACAACCTTTCTGTCATCTGATTAATAGTTTATACTTTTTAGCAAGTAAAGGGCATTTCAGTTTAATTCCCAAAACGTCCTTCTTCAGGTTGCTTTTTGCTATGAAATCTTCACTTACTTTTTATAACGTAAACATAAAAATAACTGTTATATTGTTAGTAATATTTCAAGATGAACACTTTCTGGACTGAATCAACTTAGGTTTACTTGTTTATCCATACATCATAAAACTATGCTTTAAAAACATCTTATTAAGACATTACTGGAAGATACAGAGTGACAACTGTTATTTATGTGCATTTTATGCAAGTAATCTTTTATACTGTTATACATTTCAAGCTATCAGAAGTTCATCTTACTTTTTGGCCATATAAATAACATCTGCACCAAACTGCATTTTTTTCTCAGTTTGGACCTCTGTTTTTTTCCTTCTTGAATATTAGTTCCATATTCTCCTATATCATGCTTTATGAGCCATAAAATATATCAAATATGATGCTCAACAAAAAATGCATGCAGACTTCTTTTGTTTTATTTGTCATAAGGTTTGAAAAAACTATTCTTTAATTGATTTTACTGACTATTATTTCATATGTTAGGCTATACAGTAAGTTCCTGTTCACTCAAAATCTTCCATTTATGTCAAAAATATACATGACTGAAAAACAGGGTGAGAAAATGATGACAGCGTTTTAATTTTTGGGTGAACTGTCTCTTTAAGAAACAATCTCAGTGAGGACAATGGCAGGTCTTGTTGACCTTAAAACCCTGGTGCGTGCTATAGTCTGTCGTCTCGCCAGTGGTCAGGATATACATTGTAATGTCACAGGAACACCGCAGGACGAACCCACAGGGTTGTAAACTACAAATCTTCCCTATTGAGCACCATCTGTTGGATTATATGCCCTGTACACCTGAGTGTAGTGTGTAAACCAGCTATGGTGGGGTCACATTTTCCAAGGAAGGCAATCTCTTGATGTATGCCCATGCTTTTCTCTTAAACAGATTGAGAACATTGATGCCTGTCTGGGCTTCCTTGCTGCTAAAGGGGTAAATATAAAGGGACTTTGCGCTGAAGGTGAGCCGACTCTTAACTAAGCCAGTGCTCATTAATATTTGAAACAATATGTCAGCAAGATTCTTTTTCTGCCAAACCAGAGATCCGCAATGGCAATCTGAAGGCCATTTTAGGCCTGTTCTTCACTCTGTCACGTTTCCGGCAGCAGCAGCAGACTTTGAAACAGGCCTCCAGCAATGTTCAGTTGCTCCAGAACAACCAGGCCCACCGATGCTCCACTCCTGCCCTGCCTCCTCACACTCCTCCCTGTAGCTCTCCCTGTCCTTCTCCCATCCACCAACACTACACCTCCTCCCCATGTGCACAGAAACCTCAGACAGACATGCAGTCCAGGTATTATTCTCCAACTCATATACTGGGTAGCTTTTTCATAGACAGACTCCATAGCAGCTGGATTGACACATCAGTAATCAGCTTTAAATAATTTGGATGGAGGAAAATGTCCTTTATTTATTTATCTATTATTTTTTTTTTTTTTTTAGTACCTAAAGTGGCCAACATGTTACATTTTAAAATCATAAAAATTCTGATTTTGAGACTTTTTTGCATAAATTGCAATGTTGTGTAAAAACTGCATTAAATTTGTAAGTTTCAGATTCTCTTAAACTACTCTTTATAGCTTTTTAAATTTTTACACTCTCAACATTTTTACAATTAACCTATCATTTCCATTTCTAACTTCCCAGTTCTTTTATTTTCAGTGTTGTTTTAGTATTATTTTGTAATAGCTATTATAATAATTATTAATATTTTTCATTGGCTTTTACTTTTTGTATTTTTATCTGTGCCTTTGTCATTTTTATTTTTTTAAGTATTTTTATTTAGCTTCATATTTATTTCAGTTTTAGGTTTTGTCATTTTAGTATTTCCACTTAAACTTATTTTATGTCAGTTAATTGCCAAGGCAACTTTTTTTTACGTTTTAAGTTTTTAATCTAATATTTATATTTTATTTAATAATTTATCAGCTTTATTTCAATTAACAAAAATACATTTTTACAATTTTAATTTCAGTGGTTATTTCTTCTTAACTCTTAACACTTAACTTTTCTGTCCATTCCTTTTTCTTTCTCTTTTGTTTTTCCTCGCTCTTGAAGTCATCCCTCAAAAGGCTCCAATCAGAAAAAAGCTGTCAGACTCTCAGTTGCTCAGAAAAAGAACTCTAGGTCAGCTTTCCACATTTCTATATCACACCATGCCTGATTTACATCTCCTTATGTTCCCAGTATATTACTACACAACAGCACCATCTACTGGTGATCTTGCGATTCCACATAATCCAATCTTGTGTCATCAGGGCCAAAAAAGCATGTGAATCCCATCAATAGTCATTTTGTTCTGGTTCATATGATCAGATGTGGATTTTATAAAAAGGTCACTGAGGTTTATTTATATAATTGGCACTCCAGTCTTGTGTTTTTGCAGCATAAATACTTAAAGGATGATCTTGTTCTGACTGAACTCTTTGTCAGGCTTCTGAGCCCCTCAGTGAGGGCAGGTGGAGAGAGTAAACCTCGAACCTCAAACACCAACAGACGCAGCCAAAGCTTCAACCAATGTGACCGATTAAAGCCATCAATCTCTGCCTGCGCTCATGAAAGAGGTGAGTTAATCGCATTCATTTACACAATCTGAAATTATCCATGTGGTTTATGTAAGAGTATGTAAGCAGTTGTTTGGTAAAAGCTGTTATTAAGTTTGTATATCTGTTACAAGAAAAACCATCTTGAAATGACCCTAAGTCCCTTGCTCAATCAAACCTATAACCTTTCACCCAGATCTTTAACCACTACGCCACGACACCCATGGAATTATAAGGCTTACATGTGAAAAATTGTAGAGATTTATCTGACTTTTACTTGCTCAAATTGGTTTAAAAAAAAAACGTCAGAAAATAACATTTATATTTATAATAAAATATATTATAAAAAAAATAATTACTATTCGTTTTAGAAAATAAAATTGGTATTTTTAAAATGTAAATATATTATCTAAAAACTTTTATTTATTTACTTATTATTTATTTATTTTATATATTTATTTTAAATAAAACTGGTATTTTTAAATATGTAAATGCTTAGAAAAAAAGCGTACAAATGAAATGGACTTGGACTTTATGGTCAAAAAGGCCCATAAAGAACCATAAAAGTATCATGAAGACAACAGCATAGTTATATTTATTTTTTTAACCATCTGTTATTGGACATTTTTCAACAACATTTTGTCTCAAATTTTTCAATATTTTAATTTTAACATTTTTCTTGCATAGAATGAGTGCTCTAAACCATCCGCCCTCGATTTGTTCAATCTCTAAGTTGGGTAACTGCTCATAGCGTTCACAGTTTTATGATTGTGTAATTGCATGCTGTGTTGTTGACACATTTTTGGCCCACTGTTGTTTCATTACGGCAGGCTCGGTTTACTTCAGCATTGAGTTATTTAGGCTGATAACCCCTCTAACATGTCACATAGTTGAGTGACTGAGAATATGTGGATTTTTGTATTCAAACCAAAGTCATAAAACCATATAAAGTAATTCTCCCTGTTTGCACACGCATGATGTACATGTCTGTGTGTGGTTTGTATGATGATGATGAGAGGCATTTACTGCTCACTGATTCAGCTCTAATTAGTGTACTTGTGGCAAGAGCAGAAGAAGCAGAGAGAGAGAAAAAAGTCAGTGATCATAACAAAACTTTATACAGTGAGATTGAGCAGTTAGGAAGACATGCAAGGAAGATGAGACTGTTAGGAATTTTGCTCAGACTGCCTGTAAGGTAAGCAATGCTAAACTGAGTTTTCATGCAACAGGCTGGTAAATAACTTCATAATTGTATACAAAGGAAACAACCACAGGGAAATAACATTGATTTTCCACTGATGAAATTAGGGAAATACTGAATGAGATCATTGAACTGAACAGAACAGAGTTTGGTTTCATCACATGCTAAATTTTCATGCATGCTGATTTTATATAATATAAAATGTAATGTAAGCATGAAAAATAGCTTTAATGATTGTTAGTCACATGAACAACTGTGCCTTGGAAATTATAAATAATTTCTTCACAGTATCAAATATCAAGAAATGCTTCACAGTCAGTCTCCTTTTTTAAACAGCATGGATTTATCTCAAAAATAAATATAATACATCACATCACATACTTCAGATGTTTCTCTTCATAGTTCATGGTTCCCTTTCTCAGCACTTCATCCAGTACGCTATCATATTTTCAAACTCCCATGGGCATCCCACTTTCTAATGTCTATGTGCAACAGCTTGACTGCACTTGCTAGCGTTTGAAAGATTTGACCCACTTTCTCTGTGCCTTAGTGGCTATTTGACCTCCCTACTTTACTTGGCCAACTGCCTGTTACAGTTAAATGTCCAAAAAGTGACCCAAAGCAATTCAAAATATATATTTTATAAATTTTTGGCCTGTCTGAAAGAGATAGTTCACCCAAAAATGTAAATTCTGTCATTAATTACTCACCCTCATGCAGTTCCAAACCCCTAAGACCTCAGTTCATCTTCGGAACACAAATTAAGATATTTTTGATGAAATCCAAGAGCTTTCTGACCCTGCATAGACAGCAATGCAACTACCACATTTAAGGCCCAGAAACGTAGTAAGAACATCGTTAAAATAGTCCATGTGACATCAGTGGTTCAACCGTAATTTTATGAAGCTACGAGAATACTTTTTGTGTGCAAAGAAAACAAAAATAATGACTTTATTCAGCAATTTCTTATCTTCCGTGTCAGTCCCCGCTGCGCATTCACGAGAGTACGATGATGCATTCTGAAGTAGAACATGGATGCGGTGAACTTTGTTTGAAAAGAGAGGAATGGACAATTGCATTGCTGTCTATGCAGGGTCAAAAATATCTTAATTTGTGTTCTGAAAATGAATGAAAGTCTTACGGGTTTGGAACTACATGCGGGTGCGTAATTAATGACAGAATTTTCATTTTTGGGTTAACTATCCCTTTAAACATTATTCAATTTACATAGTTTTTTATTTTATTTTACTTTTTTACAATTTACCAATTAATTTTACATTATATAATAATTATATAACATTTGGAATATTTTTGCAAACCTTCAAAATAATATTTTAACAATTCTGTCATTAAATAAAAATACTATTTGTTTAGATTAAGTACAGTTTCAGAAACCTCACAGAGTGAAAGAAATGGAAATTAGAGATCCTTGGTCTTCACCAATATGAGAAATTTTTAGCATATTTTGCAAAGCACATGTACGGTTGTGATGAAGACCTTCTGAAATGTTATATTTCATCTTGAATTTGCAGAGAAAACCACACCATCACCCATAATGGCTGATCATGGACCAATCAGCTCTTCTATTCCTCCACCCAGCTGCACCAGCACCTCTAAACCCTGGAGAAGCAAGTCGCTCAGTGCAAAACACACTGCTACATCCTCCATGGTCATGGTTAAACAACCACCCCCAGATTCTCTTGAGGTTCCTCCTAAGGTGATCGCCCAGACGTCCATGCTGGAAAAGCTCAAGCTCTTCAACAGCAAAACTGGTTCCAGAACCTCCAAGGTTGTCAGTACAGAGGACGTCAGTGCTGTAGAACCAGAAGAAGGTCAGATTTGCCCCATACACCCTGAAGCCCACGTTGGAAACCAAAGGCCTGTCACCCCCAGCAGTTCTGGTAGCTCAAGTCCCAAGCTAGCGCTGAAGGGTATTGCACAGTTGACGCTCGGAAGGGCTTTAGCACCCAAAATAGCCTCGGCAAAAGCGACCGAAAAAGTTAAAGAGAAGTCAAAGCCTAAAGAGAAAGACAAGCTCAAACAGCTTCCTGTTACAGAACCTGAACATCTAAAAGGAGATACCAGAACCGATGGACATGTTACACCCGAGACTAAGAAGTCTGTTCCCAACGGAAGCAAAGCCAAATCAGCCATGAGTGGGATTCCTAAACCAAGCCAGGGAGGAAAGGCTTCAGCTGCAAATAAGACAGTAGCATCGCCCCCTTGTGGTGCGGAGGGAGAACGGTTACGGAATGGAAAGATAGGAGGTCTGTCTGTGCATAAAGAGCAGAAAGACAACAGAAACTACAGCTCGACTTCTAGCTTACCATTTCCAGAGGGGAAAAGTTGCCAAGATCTCACTCTTGGTGCTCAGACCCACTCAACAGACAGCAATATGGTCAGTGTACAACTTACACAGCTCCAACAACAATACAACCATCCCAACACGGCCACTGTCGCCCCATTCATGTACAGGTGACACCTTTATGATAACTTGAATGCATTATCCTAGATACTCCATCAGACTCTATTTGGCTCTAAACTAGCAGGTTGTTCTGTCACTTTATACAGTAAGTCTCAAACAGAAATTGATAAGACTGGGCTTATGGCAGGAGTGGAGGAAAGAAGAGAACGAACAGGCCTGTGCAGCAAATCCATCCATACTTCTCTGGAGAACCTGACAGGTACTCATTGATTCACAACACTACAGAAAAAAATACAGTATAGACAAATTAAACCTGAGTTGTGACTAACAGTGTTTGGGAAGCTATGTTGAAACTGAAAATAATAAAAGTAGAGAACATGCAAAATTCTGTAACTGAAAAAAACAGCAACTATGTTTCAGTAAATATTTTGCTACAAAAATGACATCAAATGAACTGCTACTCAAGGCCACAAATAATCGATTCAAAGTGAATTGCTTCAGTTCTTCATAGTTAATCTGTTTTTAGTGATTCACAGTAAATCTGTTCAGTGATTCATAATGAATCATTACAGTATTTTAGCGATTAATTGCAAATAATAATTTCAGTGTTTTAAAGTCATTTTAGCGATTCACAGTGAATAATTTAAGCGATTCATATAGTGCTGTCAAACGATTAAATGCAATTAATCACATCCAAAATAAAAGTTTTTGTTTACATAATATGTGTGTGTGTACTGTGTATATTTATTATGTATATATAAATACATACAAATGAATGTATATATTTAAGAAAAATGTTGTTTATATATTACATATATTTATATATAATATAAATTATATGAATGTTAATATATACATATAAATATTTTCAAAATATATTCTGTATCTGTGCCTATTTATATATACATAATAAATATACACAGTACACACACATATAATATGTAAACAAAAACATTTATTTTGGATGCGATTAATCTCGATTAATCGTTTGACAGCACTAGATTCGTATTGAATTATTTCAGTGAATCAGTAACAGTTTGCTATAATTAATCTGATATCCCAGTGTTAGATTTGAAAGAGAGGACAGTCGGGACTGTTTCAAAACAGTCTTATATCATTCTACTGAACATTTTCTGCTGAACAAGTGTTTGCTACTCTTGGGTAGTTACTCCCTAACTCTAATGCCTAGTTTGGACAAGGTCATTTACTGTCTCTGATTATTTATGAATAAGTGAGCACTCTGAGGCCAATGTCAGGCTGAGAGTGAACAAGAAAACAAAACAGCACTCATCTGCATGTAAAAGGCTATGGATGTCAAGAAGTTGCCAAGGCCTACCAGCATGTGTGTGTGTGTGTCTGAGTGTATGTGTGTGTGTGTGTCCTTTCTCAGTCTGTCAGAACTTTGTGTAGAGAGAAAAACTCTTCTCCACAGGGGAAGTTCCCTGGGCTGGTGTAGACATGAGAGCTGTATTCTAATTTCCCCTCTCTTTTCCACGGAGGAAAGGAAAGCTCACAAGAGCTTCTTTCATGAATCAGTCGGCACATTCTCTGGGAAAACAACTCCGATTGTGTCAGACAGACCATTTATCCATCTTAACAGAAGCGTAGGAGAGTCAGGAACAAGCTGCCACCAGAAAAAAAAAAAAAAAAACTCAGGACATTAGTAGCACTGTGAAGTCGTCTTCTGCAACCAAGACAAAAGACCTGCACCACTGGAAGCAGACCTAAATAAATCGTCTTCTCAATGGACCAAGCAGGAAGTCATTGTCAGCTGGCATCTCCTCTCAGAACAGGAGGAACAAGAGAAGGTTCTTATGAGGACACCTCAGACGACTGCTCCAGTCTCGAGAGAAAGGACAGGTTCAGGGGTGTAGACAGTTCTGGAGGACCTCCGACATATTCTAAATGGCTGTCTGAACACACTCAACCAAGGGTTTTGAATGAAGGGGAAGTTAACACATTTAGCTGTGTATATCAGCTACATTTGAGCCAACACTCTTGTGTGTGGGATGGAATTGCTCGTGTTAATGAGGAGATCCTTCTAACCATGTTGGATATGTTTGAGAAGCATGAAAGTAAGTAGATGTGTGTGTTGGACGACTATCCGTTTTAAAGAGTTACCCAAGAGGCTTTTAGCACACCTAAAGTCTTAATTATTCATTTCTTGGGGCTTTTTGATCACATTTTATTTATAAAGACAGTAGCGAGAGGAGGAATGGACCTGCGTCTTTTATATTAGCATTTGTGCGAACTATTAAGTCACATCTCTGCAATTCTGTTCTTAACAAAGTCTTGTCTTTTTTCTTAGCTGAAATCTGAAATTGTTGGCTTAAAAGAGAAAAATGACTGTGGAAGATGATGTTTTTGCTAATAGGTGCTGTAGTCCCCCTTTTGGCAATTATTGGCATGTACGTTAACTGCCAGGCTACAGCTTCAGTGAATCTGTTCTTCTCTGACTTTATTATTAACAGTGATATTTTAGGATAACTGATATACTATTATAGTTTTTGTTGTTGTTTTTTTAATTAGATTTATTTTTATATTTTCTGTTTTAATTTTAAAGTTCGAGTAATTTTGTTGTTTTTGTAATTTTTATTAGTTTAAGCTATATAGATTTAAAGTTTTAATTTGATTTATTTGAGCACTTCAGCCTTAACTAAATGAAAATGATCATAATAACACGTAGCAAAAATCGGTCATGACAGCAGTTAGCTTAAAAGAGAATATAGACGTTTATGCTAATTCCTGCTTGCGCCCCTACTTGCATTGGGTTATGAACTTTCATCCCTTCCAAATAAAGCCGATATCAATCTAAATGCTGTTTTTGAATGAGACAGTTTATATTTTAAGCGGTCTGAGAGGAAGCTAGTCTGTTTTTACTCAAGTAGCGCCTAGTGATCAAAGATTTAGCATTAGCTTCAGTGAGCAGTTCTAAAAGAGGTTGTTTGTGGTGTTTACAGCCTGCAGGAATGTACTTTACCATGGCATTCATTCTTTTACACGTTTTACATCATGTGCGAATGTGTGTGAGTCTGCTCTGTACCTCCTGAGCCCCTTGTGGACCCCTCATGATCAGTAAACAGCCGTTAATCCGAGTGGCCAAATACCTGCTCACCTATGGCATAGCTACACTGTGTGTTTATTTTTTAAGCAGCGGTTGGCTAACGCTTCGTTCGTTAACACTGGTGCAAGAAAACAAAAAGCTCTTTTACAGAATGCTAGGAGATTTAACTTCACAAGCAAAAGAGGCAGCGTTAGAGCTGTGATGCTAATACAGAGTTTGGAGTTGCTTCATTTACATTATCCCATGATTCTCAGGGTTTAGGCTTTTTGAAGCATTTTAGGTGTGTGAATATGTGTGTTTGGACATGCCTTAGAGTTACGGTAGCAGCTGTTTGCAGACTGTGGTGATGGTGATGAGTCTGTTTTCCTCAGGTGAGGACTCTGAAACCAAGAGGCTACGTACCGTGAAAAACATTGCTGATCTGAGGCAAAACCTGGAAGAAACCATGTCCAGTCTGCGGGGGACGGCTCATTTCAGTCACAGGTAAGAACATTGGGATGATTTTATTTTTGCTTATATATTTAGTGTGTTTCTGCCTGCTGAAAGTGGTCAAAGTTAGTTTTACTCATCTAAAATATTATGTATCTTAAAGTGATAGTTCACCCAAAAATTAAAATTACCCCATGATTTACTCTTCCTCAAGCCATCCTAGGTGTATATGACTTTCTTCTTTCAGACGAATACAATCGGAGTTAAATGTAAAAAATGTCCAGGCTCTTTCAAGCTTCATAATGCCAGTGAATGGTGGTCGAGATTTTGAAGCCCAAAAAAGTGCATCCATCCATCATAAAAATTGCTCCACACAGCTCCAGGAGGTTAATATTAATTGTAAAAGCCTTACAACTCAAATAATGCACAAGTTTTAAACGAAGTGCTTTTATAAAATTATAAGCTTCATATTTCTGCTTTTAAATCATTAAAAAATTGGCCCTAATGTAAGGGCCACTTTGGTAACTTCCATTTTTGCTTTTTCAATGGAAACTAGAGACAAGTCGAAACATTTTTTTTTATAGTAATCAACCCAAAGGAGTCCCACTAGTGGTAGCTGCTTCTCACTGCACTTTTTCTAGTTCATGATCAGACTCTAAATGACTTCAGTTCAGTAGGGTTGAAGTACAACATGACATTAATTATGACTGGGAACAGAGATCACAGCACAGTTCAGAAAGCACCCCATTGTTCCCGGGTGTGTGAACCCTTTTATCTCTGGGGGTTTGCAAACTGTTAAACTCTAAATGGCTTTGAGGAAGACAGTTTGATTGGCATTAGGAGCTGATTTAGGGGGTGCCGGGTTTTTGTCTTTGCTGTGATCAGTTTGATGCGTGTCTCGGCCTTCCAGGGTACAAAAGCTGGCCATGAAATCGGCTGGGGGCCACCTACTGCCTGTTAATACTGGATAAAAAGCTTGTTTTAATATTCCAATGAAACCCTGTCGTGACAGGATGCCGAATTTTTCCAGAAACTCAGTGATGCTTTTACTTTTTGCTTGCTTTAAGAGAAATCTTCTGTTTTCTTAAAGGGATAGTTCACCCAAAAATGAAAAAGTCATTATTTACTCACCTTATGTCATTAGTCTCAAACTCAATTCCTGGAGGGCCACAGCTCTGCACAGTTTTGCTCCAACCCTAATCAAACACCCATGATCCAGCTAATCAATGTCTTCAGGATGACTAGAAACTTCCAAGCAGGTGTGATTTGGAGCTGGTTGGAGCTAAACTCTGCAGAGCTGTGGCCCTCCAGGAATTGAGTTTGAGACCACTGCCTTATGTCATTCCAAACTCTTATTGTTTTATTTTCTTTGGTGAAAGACAGAAGGAGTTATTTTGCAAAATGTCAATGCTGAAATATGGTGTCAGGTATGTCCCTTGCAGGCAGTGTCATTGTTGTTAACTATAAATATTAAAAAATGTTTTTGATAATTGAAATAAAGCTGAAATAAAATATAAATATTAAATTAAAACCTTAAACTTAAAAAAAAAAACTTAAAAATGGGAAATGCTGCCTTGTTTAAAGGTAATTTAATTGTATAAGTTTAAGTTGACATTTAATTTACTGAACCTGAAATGTACATTAAAGCTAAATGGAAAATTAATAATAATAATAATAATAATAATAATAGTAGTAGTAGTAGTAGTAGTAGTAGTAATAGTCGTGGTAATATTAATATTATTATTAATAATAGTAATAATAATAATAAAAATGTAAAAATTGCTGAAACCTAAAATTCAATTTAAAATTAAAACTGAAAATATAAAAATAGAAAGAAAAAAACACGAATTCAAAATATTAATAAATGCTACATTATGTAAATAATACTAAAATAAGATTGTTCCCTTGACATTTCAGTGATGAAAAATAATTCATAATAAAATTCATTTTTGAGAATGACCCTGCTGTTCTTTCCATTGAATGAAAGAGAATGGGGACGAACTCCAAAAATGGTCCACACAACTATTTGATATACAACAAAAAGGTTTACTTTTAGGTATTACATTCTCAGCTTTATTTTCTGTATCAAAGTGGCAAATAGCCCATGAGACCTATAGTTTACACCATTCGAATGTCATCATTAACTTCTGATATCTTTCCTGTCTGACTATCACCTGCCAGCACCCTCGAGACGACCTTTGACAGCACCGTAACTACTGAGATCAATGGGAGGGCTTTGCTTGCCTTCAGTTCCCGCCCTGCTTCTGCGTTGCCATGGCGACTGGGCTCATCCAGCCCTCGCCTTCAAGCTGGTGATGCCCCCTCTTCAGGAAACGCATTCGTACAGCATGGCAGTGGCTGTGGGCGGCACACACACAGGCATCAGACCTGCACGCACAACGGAGTCCTCTGCGGCCTTGAATTCTCAGAGAAGGTGGAGGAGCTGGAGGGCGTCGCCATGGAAACAGCGGGGTACATGAATGATGGGGACGTCCTGGGCAAGAGCATGAAGATGGATACTGTGACCAGTGGGTGAGTGTGGTTTGATGGTGTGTTTGCAAAGTTTTCAAATCTTGATAAATCAGCTTTAATGATATTTGACCATACTGAGATTACTGTGTCCGTTTGGCCATTTAAGAGTGTAACATTTGTGTCATCTACTAAAAAAATAGGGGGAGGGTAAATATTGTGTTAATTAAATACTGATTATTAAATTTTTCAGTTGCAATTAAATTTATTTTACTAATAAGTTGGTAAGTAAAGCCTTTTTTATATGCCACCTTTTTAAATGGTTTTACAAAGTATTTAGTCGTATTTTTAATTAGCTGTTAATTTTATATTTTCAGTTTTTATTTTAAATTTAGTTTAGGTTTTAGTACTTTTTTATGTGCTTTTGACATTTTAGTTATATTTTTATAATATCAATATTTCTGTTCAGCTTTATTTTTCTTTTAGTACTTTTCCAGTACTTATTTTTTGCAGTTTGTTGACAAAGCAACATTTATCATTTTCTTTTAAGTTTGTTTTTCATCTAAAATTTTAGTTTTGTTTTAAGCTGTATTTCTGTTATTTTATACTGTAATTTTGTAATACTTTTTTTTTTTTTACCTTAAATTAACACTTAACATTAAAAGATGTATAAAAAAAAAAAACTAGTTTTTCTAAAGAAACTGTTCAACAGCGACACAGCAGGTAAAGTTACAGTGGGGGTCCGCGTCTCTCTCGTCTCCCCTGAGCCCATTGAGTTTTAACAGACCCCCTAAAGCATGCGGTGGGTTTGGTGGGAGGTAATTGAGAATGAATGGGGGAAAGTCACGTGAGAGGAAGCAAAGCCTCCATCGCGATATGATTGGATATAACTGGTTATGATCGGCTGTGATTGGTTAATGTGATAAATCCTGCCTCTTGTGTTCATGCGCGTTCCACGTTCACGAATCAGTCTGAATGAACAGTATAATGGCGTTAATGGGAAGACTAATTTTAAAAAGTAAGTAAACAACTCACACACTTAGATACTGTATAAGCACTTTGTTACATCAAAATAAGACATAAAAACATGATCTGTGGGAGTTTTTAGTGAGTAATCAGCTTGGTGAAATTTAAAGTAAATCTCCACGTCTGTGAACAATATTTTCCATGCTTTGATGAATGATGAGCCTAAAAATTCAAAAATAGTTAAAAGTTAACTATTAAAAAGAGTAGCTGAACATAAGTTCACAAATAAAATATGTTGATTAAATTGTTACTGCCTTGAGTTATTATTTTGGAATAAATGTAAAATGCTTAAAAACACTTAGTTGATGAGATTCATACTTGGCTTTAAGAAATGCAATATTGATTACACTGTTTATTTAAAAATATAAAATAGAATTGTGTTTTTTTTTCTTTTTCTGATAATGTAAGTAATATTTATTTAACCAAGAAAATGTGACTGGGACATGAATTTGCATTTGATTAAAAAAAAAAAAAAAACCTTAAGGACCGTCCATTATTGATATATACAGTATATAGTAATGTATGGTAAAATACAGGTAAGAATGCATCTCTCTACATCTGCCTCTGGGTGGCGCTCTTTTGCTAGTCCTTTTTACTAGTTTATTTTGAACGAGTTACTTCCAAACAACTCACAAATGTTATTATAACCAATTTTTCTTTTTTTTAACCATTCTTTGCTTAAGAAGACAGTCATACTGGCAAAAATACTGTAGCTTTCATGTTCAGTATAACAATTCACAAAAAGTGAAACCATTTTTTAGGCTTTTTTTAATTTTGATGATAGTTACAAAGATGTATAATTGACATTTTTAACAAGTTATAATGTCCATTTAGCACTATATATCAGAAGATACAGTATTAGTGTGTGTGTGTGTGTGTGTGTGTGTGTGTGTGTGTGTAGCAAAGTGGCTCGACGCGCCCTGCGCTGAATTCCTACTGTGTCCCATGAGCGGCTAGCCACAGCTTTTTAGCATGTAATCATGTAACGCTGATCCAGCTTTCTTTATTCCCATCGCTCTTTCATTGTGTCGTTCACTAGGAGCTCTGCCAGTTTTGCTTGCATGCTCAAAGTCATGGTATACTGGTGTGGTTTGTGGCAACATGCAAATTACAGTGTGTGTGGATGAACTCTTGGCCTTGTTTTGGACCATGCAATCACAACCCAAGCTCGTCTGCTTCTGTATGTTGCTTTTAACAGCTACTGACACAAATGTGTACATTAGGGTATCACTACTGTGCAACAATACTTTAAAAGCCCCAAAAACTCTTTCATGTTCGCAGTTATTTTGTTCATATGTCTGTTATCAGCTGTTCATTTGGCTGTCTGTCAGTAGGACATGAAAACGCAACATGTAGCCTGTGGTAAGAAGACGGGAGACAGGGGTCATGGCAAATATTCATGGTTGAATCCTGAGAGAGGGTGAATATATGAATATTTGTGGCACGAAGAGAAAGAGTACTTGAATTTACCTCGCAGACATGCATTTAGCTGATTTTCATGGAAAAATCTGCAACCTTTTGACCCCGCGGAAGAGATATGAGGCTACATCCAAATTTGGAAATGCGACGAAATGTACAAACACAGCACATGTAGCAATGTACACACAGAATCGTGCATAATCTTTCCCTAGTCCTGTTCA
This sequence comes from Sinocyclocheilus anshuiensis, assembly GCF_001515605.1. NCBI lineage: Eukaryota > Metazoa > Chordata > Actinopteri > Cypriniformes > Cyprinidae > Sinocyclocheilus > Sinocyclocheilus anshuiensis. Next base: position 1,387,288 of record NW_015539924.1, read on the forward strand.
AACAGGAATCAGACAGACACCTTTTATTGGATTCTCATATTCCTTCTGCTCAGTGCTGAATTCCAGTAGAGGGATTCTGTCACCACAAGAAAATCTTTGCGAGACATTTGATCATAGTTGAAAAAGCTTTTAAGCCCAATTACTGAGACCATATATGGATGGATTTTGAAGCGCAGTCAACATTGAGTACTTACAGCAAATTCTGTTTCTAAAACCTGATGCCTTGGTTTGGATTAGTGCCTTTTTACTAGCTTATCTTAGTTACATGTTTGAATAATTGGATGAAGACCACGTAAAAAGCATTTAACAATGTTTTGTGGGAGATTATGTAGGGAGAGTATTGTTTATATCCATCAAGCATCAGTTTTATTTTGTCTTATTTTTTTCAGATTTTTTTAAAATTCACATTTAACTGAATGATACAGGACATTTTGTGAGAAAATATGTAGGACAGGTACTGATTTTATCCAGTGAGATTTTATTAAAGTGTGTTTATTTTATTTTATTTGAATTATTTTTAATAACTTTTAACTGAGTAAATAATTTGTAGGAAAACCTTTAGAAACATTTAGAATGAGAAACAATTTAATCCAGTCATAATCGATTGTAATGTAAATGCTATCTTTTTTATAAAACATTTATTTTATTTTATTTTATTTTATTTTATTTGTAAATCTGAGTATATAATTTGTAGGAAAACATAGGATCGGAATCAATTTCTAGTGATATTTGATTTAAATGTGTATGCTATTTCGTTTATTAAAAATATTTTATTTATTTATATTTAAAAACTGTTTAATAAAATAATTAAATATAAAATAAAATATTATAAAATTGAAATATAAAATAAAATAATTAAATATTTGTAGAAAACGTGTAGGATGGGACCTGATTATTTTATTTTATTTTATTTTAATTATTTTGAATAACTTTTAACTCTCTATATAATTTGTAGGATTTATTTAGGATAACATTTAGGACGAGAAACAATTTAATACATTCATAATTGATCGAAATGTAGATGCTATTTTTTAATAAAAAACATTTCTTTTTTTATGTTATTTGTAAAAACTTTTAACTGAGCATATAATTTGTATGAAAAAATTTAGAATTGGAATCCATTTCTAATGATTTAGAAATTGAAACAATTTAATTAATTCATAATTGATTGAAACGTAGATGCTATTTCTTGGTAAAAAAACATTTTATTTTATTTATATTTTAAAACTTTTTAATAAAATATTTACATAAAATATTTGTAGACAACGTGTAGGACAAGGACAGATTATTTTACATTATTTTATTTATTTATTTATTTTCTGCCTATTTTCATTTATTTTTCCTTGCCTATTTGGCCTTGGAAACATCAACAGAGAGTATAGAAAGTTATTACATTTTGATGAAAAATTATAAAAACAAATATTTTTGTTCTTGAAAACAGGAGTAATTTTCTTATTTAAATTTACATGGTCTGCGAGTCTGTCTGCGAGACTGATGTTGATTGACTTGCAGTGGGTTACCAGGTCAGGGCAAATGAATAACCTCATTGGGGCAGAGTGTTTAACTGGTTGAACTAATGTTAACAAGTTTTGTTGCACAGTAACCGACGTTAAACAGAAGCCGTTGTTCCCAGAGACACACCTGTCAGGGAACTAAAGAATAGGAAATATTGTCCAGTCCTAACATTAAAACACAGACACTATTCACAATCATAGATAACCTCTACAAAAAGTACAATGCTGGTACTATAGTTCAGTGATGATATCAGATGGGGGTGCTACCATGCATACCATGGTATTGTTTATTTACCAAATTCATGTACCGTGACAAGACAGTTGCCAAAGGTTACAGAGGATATATGCTAAAAGAAAGTACATTTTAATCATTCAGTTTAATTAGTATGCTAAATGGTCACTTAAATGTACTAAACACATTTACAGTTTTATTATAGGTTTACAATAAACAAAATAGACCAATTTAATATCTTTGCACGCTACTAGTTGCTAAACCTTTGATAGATGTTTTGAAAATTATGATTAAGCAACCACGATTGTGAAATTCATATTTACTGACTTCTGATTTTTCTGCTCTGAATCGCACCTGATGATTCATGTACTGTTTAATTACCTGAAGTGAATTACTTAAATCATTAGTGTGGCGTATGCTGTTTGTAAATTTTCCACCTGCCCGGCAGGTTAGTCAGCCGCTGCGGGTGATGAAACGCTGTCACCTGATTGCTTCACAGCAGGAAATGAGAGATTAAGCTAAAGGATGCGTGTCTGTTAAGACATCTTCAGGATCTGTCTCGTCACCATCTGCAACCAAAACTAACTCACTCCCATTACAATCAACAAAGCTGATACTGGGAAAATGTTTAGGAATTTGATATTAAAAAAGTGTTAATGTTACTGTATGTAAACATTTATTAGATTATAATAGATTAAACAAGATTAAACATTTTTTAACATCCTGTTAAAAAAAATGTGTATGCATATACAGTGTATATATATATATATATATATATATATATATATATATACACACACACACACATATACAAACATATATATATATATATATATATTTGTGTCACGGATACGGATGTGTGGAGGCAGGCAGGACGACGAGGACAACAAGAATTCCACTACTCACTTTTAATGTAGACACAACAAGGCAGGTACAGGTAGGTGAAACACACACACTCGGGGTAACATTCACAATAACCGACACCAATGCTCAGACAGACAGGAACTAATAAGGGGTGAATAATTAGAGGCAGACAGGTGAGCACAATGACGGTGATTAACTAATGATTAGACGGGCTAAACCAACACAAAGGGAAGAAACCACAACAAACAGTCCACAGGGGCATTACAATTTGAGAATTATATATATATTTATATAATTTTATGTATAAATTACACACACACACACAAATGCATAAGGGATCTAGAATATGGTTGTGCAGATAAGGGCATTAATATGTGCTTTATAAGTACTAATAAACAGTCAAAATGCTAGTAATGTGCATGCTTATAAGCAACTAGTTAATAGTAAGAATTGGTCATTAAACGAAAGTGTTACCTTATATTTTTATTTTCATTTTACTTATATAAACATTTAGTTTAACAGGACAAAACATGTCATTTTTTTGTTAAATCTAATAATAAATATTGTGAAATAGTTACTACCACATAATTTATGTTCAAAATCTATATTATTTTTACCTGGACATTGAATTCACTTTCAATGAAATATTTTTGAAAGACATTCACCTCTTTACAGAAAAAATTGCATAAAGAATAACATTGAATTATATAATATTAGTAAATGATAATTCGTCATGTGGCCTTCTGTATCACAAAAAAAAAAAGAAAAGATTATTGTAAATAAAACAAATGTAAATGTAAATATTTAATTAATAAAAAAATGTATTAATTAAAATTATTATAAATAAAAATAAATTATTAATATTATTATTCTTATTCTTATTATAAACATTTCCAGGGGATTTCAGGCAACCTGAAATTTCAGGCTTTTTTTATTTGTATATATTTTTTAACAGTGCAACAAGATGTTATTCAGTATTATTGTGTTGTAGTTCTGTTGTGAAAGAGATGCATCTGTTACATGGTAAAAATCATATTAACCTGAAACATCAAGCTTATCTGGAATTGGATCAGCCTGTTATCAGCGCTGCTCTCCCCCTGCAGTAGTTATAAGTGTTTGGTTCATATTGCTTGTCCCCAGTGGGCAAATGACTCTCTTTTGAGAACCTGTTTAGAACATCCACTTAAACGGTTTAACAGAGTAAACACCCATCCACCTAGTGCCTCAGGTTAAGACACACTGTCCTACACAGCTCACCTGTCCACTTCTGCCTGCAGACCAACCCACAATCGCTCTTATTTTCTCTCTCTCCTCACTTCTCAGTGCAATGTGTCCTTAGGGATATTAAGAACATGGATAAGCACTTACAGTAAGATCACAAATACATAAACGCACACCTTAAGAGTCAACAGACACGGTCATGTGAAACCAACCAGACTTTCTTGATGGTCGCAGTCCTAGCTTGTGACCTTTGGTGAGGTGAGTGAATATTTTGACTTGCATGCTGGTTAAGGTATTGTTGGTGTTAAATTAAGAGAGGAACTTGGTCTAGTTTATAGCTGCTTTGGTTTAATAGTTTTTGAATTGAGGTTCATTTAAACTAGCTTGTATCATATTGATTAAGTTATACGATGCAGGTTTCATTTGTAACTTCTTATCAAACATAATTGTTTGGGAATATTTTTTGGGATATATATATATATATATATGTGTGTGTGTGTGTGTGTGTGTGTGTGTGTCTTTTATTTCTTTTCATATATTCATATATTTATTCTAGAAATATGCTATATTTATATGGATTTGTAAGATTTATATTTATTTTGGCTATGTAAATGATGTTGCATGTAAACATGTTTAACGATATATCTTGGCTTTTAGGATTTTACATGTTATGAAGCGAACAAAACAATATATTTGGAGGCTAAAATGACAAAATGAATACTAAAACATAAAAATGTTATATACATGTATTTGTTTTTAGTTTGTTTTTATATATTTATATGAAAAATGTACTATATTTTTATGGCATGCTATGAAGTGACCCAAAACAATATATATTGGGGGTAAATATTATTGTGTGTGTGTGTGTGTCTGTATGTATGTATGTATGTTATGTATGTAAATTTAAAAAAAAAGTATTTCCTGTACAATCCATGGCAAGTTCTAAAATTATCGCACTTCTCTACTTGGGTAGAAAAACAGGTTTTTCCTGTGGGCTGATTTCTTGAGAAATTGACAAATGTTTGTCTTTCATCTGTTTGTAGTTAATTGAATTCATCTGTTATGAATGTGAACGTGCAGACACAACATGCCGTCAAAGGAGCCGGACATGTATAGATCATAGATCATCAGGCGGTGGCAACATCATGTAAAATATTTGCTTTTGTTAATGCGTCTCGCTACATATTTAACTGTAGAGTTTCACAAGACAGCCTGTTTATGCTTCATTTACAGATAAGACCTGCAATTTGTATCTTGTGTGCTGAACCAGCATTTTAATGTGTGTGTGTGTCTGCAGATACATGACGGACGGAGGTCTCAGCCTGTACTCCAGAAGGGTTAAATGGGTCTCAGATGGAATGAACAGCGTGAGAGGGACTGTTCACCACTTTAATCCCAAGAGTCAAGATGATACTGATAGGTAGGACTTAACCTTTAACCTTTGCATTACCTGCACTAACTCACCCTGTAGACTCTTTTTCTTTTTCTGATGATGTTGATCGCCACAGACTGCTTGGTAGTCAAACCTGAGCATTTCAGATGGGCAACAGGGTTGCTTTTGTTTCCTCACAAAGGAAGAGAGTGGTCATTGTCTTCATCAGTGCCAAAGGCAACAGCTAATGGATTGGTTTAGACATACATTCAGTTTTTTATGCATGTGTTCTCACGTTCGGTGTGCCTTTGTGCCATCCTGCAGGCCCTGCGGCTGTTTAACGTCCCACATCCCTCGCCGTTTGCGTGTGTCTCCTCAAACGCAACAACACTCTTTGTGAACATGTAAAGCCGTCTGTGTTTTTACTAAACACACTCTGAGCTGACAGCGATCGACATATTTATGATTAAAAATGTCTGATGAGCTGTGACTCATTGGTTAAGAATAGAAAGATGTCTGAAATGTCAGCTTGAAAAAAGGAAATTAAAAATGTAGAGGTAGAAAACAAATACAGAGGATTTGGAAGAAATGGGCTAAGAAATGAAAGTGAAAAGGCAGTGGGTGGGGAGGTAAGATAATGTTGCAAGAATGTGCTACTGGAATGATTGATGGAAGTATTGGAGCTGAAAGAAGCCTCAAAAACAAGAAAAAAATACTATTTTTTTCTTTCTCCTAGTGTATTTGCAAGAGATTTTGTTAGTGATCATCATAAGATGCCCATTGATGTCATTATTTACTCACCTACATGTTGTTCCAAACCTGTATGGCTTTCTTTATTCTGGAAAAAACAAAAGAAAAAGTTTGAAAAATGGCCATACAATGAAAGTCAGTGGGGTCCAATGTTGTCAGGTTCTGTCATTAAAAATCGTATTAATATTTTCCATAGGGAACTGATTTTTAGCGATAACTTATAAACCGTTAAAAACAGATCTACTGTGAGCTGCGAGGTTGTTAATCGATAGTATATGCTTTTGTTGAAGCCATCAACCCACATCATTTCAACTTATTTTGTAAATAATCATGTTTAACAGTGGAATTCCTGGTGAAAAACTACATTTCCCATGATTCTTCAGAGAATTGAGACAAAAGAAGCAGTTTCAATGAAGCACTGTGAATGGCGTAATTAAGAATTCCAACACTCTCAAACTATTTAATATTTGTATCTATCTCTCTATCTATCTATCTATCTATCTATCTATCTGAAGTTTATTTGCAAAAACATATAACTATTTTTCAAAAATCATGTTTTTATTATGTTATCATGTTTTAATTGTTTTATTGTGTTAGTTAGCTGTATTTTTTAGTTATTTTTTAACGTAATCAAAATAACCCAACTGCAGCGTGATTGAGATTAATTGGAATACACAATTATCTGTTTTTGCAAATGAATTCTTCATATATATATATATATACACTGAACAAAATTATAAACGCAACACTTTTGTTTTTGCCCCCATTTTTCATGAGCTGAACTCAAAGATCTAAGACTTTTTCTATGTACACAAAAGGCCTATTTCTCTCAAATATTGTTCAC
>NW_015539924.1:1394513-1399666 GCF_001515605.1 Sinocyclocheilus anshuiensis
GTGAAGATGCTGGATGTGGAGGTCCTGGGCTGGTGTGGTTACACGTGGTCTGCGGTTGTGAGGCCGGTTGGATGTACTGCCAAATTCTCTGAAATGCCTTTTGGAGACGGCTTATGGTAGATAAATTAACATTAAATTCATGGGCAACAGCTCTGGTGGACATTCCGGCATTCAGCATGCCAATTGCACGCTCCCTCAAAACTTGCGACATCTGTGGCATTGTGCTGTGTGATAAGACTGCACATTTTAGAGTGGCCTTTTATTGTGGCCAGCCTAAGGCACACCTGTGCAATAATCATGCTGTCTAATCAGCATCTTGATATGCCACACCTGTGAGGTGGATGGATTATTTCGGCAAAGGAGAAGTGCTCACTAACACAGATTTAGACAGATTTGTGAACAATATTTGCAAGAAATAGGCCTTTTGTGTACATAGAAAAAGTCTTAGATCTTTGAGTTCAGCTCATGAAAAATGGGGGCAAAAACAAAAGTGTTGCGTTTATAATTTTGTTCAGTGTATAGATAGATAGATAGATAGATATAGATATATATATAAAACCTTAGTTTTATATTTCTCCTTTTTAATTTTGATTGCATTTTGCAATGCTTCATGGGATTTGTAGTTCAACCAAAAATGAAAATTACCCCATGATTTACTCAACCTCAAGTCATCCTATGTGCATATGACTTTCTTCTTTCAGACGGATACTGGCTCTTCCAAGCTTCATAATGGCAGTGAATGGGTGCTGAGATTTTGAAGCCCAAACAACTGCATCCATACATCATAAAAGGTACTCCACACAGCTCTGGGGGTTAATAAAGCCTTCTGAAGTGAATCAGTGCATTTGTGTAAGAAAATTATCTATATTTAAAACTTTATAAACCATAATCTCTAGCTTCCGCAAATTGGTACACGCATATAAGCCTCTTGGCTTATATCGAAATCCTTCAACATATTTCTTTACAAATCCTTGTTTCATACTTCTAATTCGTGACCGGTGTTTTGTTTTGCTCTCTCCTCTGAGCTTCCGCATTCGTCACTTCTCACTGGAGCTTATGCTACACCTACATCATCCACTGGAACACCACTCTCTTGTGAACACACGCACGACAGTTAACAGAAACTAGACATTACAGTTTATAAAGTTTAAATATCAATATTTTTCTTACACAAACTCATAGATTCGCTTCAGAATGCCTTTATTAACCCACCAGAGCTGTGTGGAGTACTTTTTATGATGGATGGATGCATCTTTTGGGACTCAAAATCTTAAACCCCATTCACTGTCATTATAAAGCTTGGAAGAGTCAGGACATTTTCTAATATAACTCCAATTGTATTCGTCTGAAAGAAGAAAGTCATATACACCTAGGATGACTTGAGGGTGAGGGTGGGGTAATTTTAATTTTTGGGTGAACTATCCCTCTAAGTGCACTGTTTTGTACATTATGTATGTATACGTTTCCCAGATTTTTTAATTTTATGATTCAAATCAAAGTTTGTAATGTTGTGGTTCACCTCGTAGCGGGTTGATTTGGTTAATGGCCACTTTCCAAGACTTAAAAAAAACCCTATAGGAAAAATTATTGGAAAAAATACTTCCATAACCAAGGTGGCATAAAAAGTGGTTTGGAACGACACGTGTGTAAGGGTCGTTTTTGGGTGAACTATACCTTTAAATGTTGCTTTCAAAACTGAGCTCTGACAGTCCGGTCCTGCAAAGTGGACTAGACTTAGTCTGTAATTAAAAGTCTGACTCTTCATGACTGAACTTGCCCTGTCCTTGATGAAGTCAGTGCAGAACATCTCACAGATAAAATGGCAGTCGATCAAAATGTTGGCATAAAATAAGGAAAGTCAGACAGATGACCTACAGACAAGCCCTGTAAGATCCACTGTTCTCCAAATAAGGTCATTTTCTTGATCCCAGCCAGGTGTTTTTGCAGGATTCTGTGCGCAGTACCTGTCAAGATATCGTCTTAGTGCCCAGATTGATACAGGTGAAGGAGGGATGATCTAAGAGCTCGTGAAATGTAGCTGGGGGGCAGGAATGGCGAGAATCCAATGGGAATTCCTTTTCTGTCTTCTTACTGGAAATGCTTGATGTCATGTATAATTTAGTGGATTCTTTCTCCAACAGCAGCTGGTGTGAAAAAGAGGTAGGGGTTTTCGCTCACGTTATTGTGACTTGCTTTGTCATCAAATCTGCCAAAACAAAGTTCGGGTCGGTGAAGAAAGATGAGGCGGTGCGAACTTTAGTGATGCATCCTTCTGAGAGTTGCTTAAATTCCATCGAGAAGGGAGCCATGTTGGTTTTGGAGTTGGATTGTGTGGAAGCTGTAGAAGATTATTTTGATTCATTTGCGCTGTATACTGTAAATTCGGTAAAGACTCCTGTGATCAGATCACAAGCCAAACTCTCTGGTGATTAATTTCAGCTGATGTCTCAGATGAACCATCAAGCTTTGTCTTGTTTTGCTTGGAATTTATTTGTCTTGCAGGTAATAAATTTTATATAATTGATATTTTGGTCTGTTATAACAGTATAACTAGGGATGCACAGATTATTGGCACCATATCGGTTATTAGTGTTTTTATAAATACAAAAATCTATTTATTAAAAACGTTATTTATTTATATTTTATTAAAATAAAGGTATTTAGTAATTTTAATTATAAAAATATTGTAAAATGTTTATGTATTTAATTTTTTTATTCTTTGTTTATTAATTTAATGTATTGGTCAAGAATGGATATTTAATCATCATTTACCCTTATTTTTACATTTAGATTACCTTTTCCATCATCTAATACTCACTTAAAATTAGCTTAAACACTAAAAATTTAATCTTTAGCAAATCTCAAAATTAATATAAAATTTTCATTCTGTTCATTAGAAAATTCACTTTTAAAATACCAAAAATGTGTGTTTTATTTTTAATTTATTTAGGCAAAACTGTATAATATAATTTTAACTCTCATTATTTAGCTTTTTTCCACATAACTGATACCTTCTGAAGTCTATTTATTGATCTGCTACATAATGTTCATGTCAAACATTTTTTGCAGTAAAAAGAAATTTTGGAAATAGGACCTCCTCCTTTTTATATTCTTTTGCATAAATGCAGACACACCCTCAAAAATGACAGTCGTCTCAAGTATGTGGTGTCTAAATCCCTGTGTAGTTTCCTGCCGGTGGAGGGATGTCCGTTTTTCAGGTCTGTGATGACTGCTACATTGTGTTTGACTGTGTAATTTGGCTGAGGCAGTTCAAACACAACTCTGAAACATGATCAGGGAGTCTCGCCCTGAAGAAAGGGGCTTAGGGACCAAGTCTGGACTGAAAGCAGAGACCTGGTCAAATCCACACCCGCACACAGAGGAAATGTGCCATATTGCACTCTCACATCTGTGGGTCAGTGGGTTTCAGTCCTTCATTTCAATGCATATGAATGCCTTTGGTGTGAGGCATTCAGTCAGATCAGTTTACATTACTGTACCTTAAAGACTTCCGTATGTAAATAACCTCTATGTTATGATTGTCTAACCTCTGTCTTCCAGTGTACTTTATACTTTAATTTGTCAGGGTGGGCTAAGTAGCTGAATACTAAATATGCATTAAAGGGTTAGTTCACCCAAAAATGAAAATTCTGTCATTAATTACTCACACTCATGTCATTTCAAACCTGTAAAACCTTCGTTCATCTTCGGAACACAAATGAAGCTACGAGAATACTTTTTGTGAAAAAAAATAACGACTTTATTCAACAATTCGTCTCCTCCGCATCACCCTGGTGCCATTTTGGAGAATATCCGCTGGACGTAAACAGCGTATGCTGTTCTGTGTCAGCTGCGTCACACGGATACGCTGTTTCCGTTCAGATCAAATCACAACAACGTATAAACAGATCCGGTGTGACGCTGCTGACACAGAACAGCATACGTTGTTTACGTCCAGCTGATACTCTCCAAAATGGCGCTACAGGGTGACGCGGAGGAGACGAATTGTTGAATAAAGTCGTTATTTTTTTTCTTTTGCACACAAAAAGTATTCTCGTAGCTTCGTATAATTGCGTATGAACCACTGATGTCACATGGATTATTTTACAGATCTCCTTGCTACGTTTCTGGACTTGGGAACATTTCAGCATTGCTGTCTATGCAGGGTCAGAGAGCTCTCAGATTCCATCAAAAATATCTTAATTTGTGTTTCGAAGATGAACGAAGGTCTTACGGGTTTGAAACAACATGAGGGTGAGTAATAATTTTTGGGTGAACGATCACTTTAATTTGTAAACAGGGGCAGTCATGGTTGTGATGTCAAACTAGGGCTGGGTGATGCAGCTGAAAGATTATTATATTTCAATATATATTTCAGTCTTTTGATTATATTATAAATATATTTTGATATTTATGTATTTGATCTGAAATTTTATTTTTTAAATTTCATTCTAACAGCCATTGTTAATCAAAAAATCAGTTTTATTTTACTTTTTGTTTTTTCTTGCTTGCTTTTTGTTTTTGTTGTATATTTTGTTTATTTTTTTGTATCAGGTTTTGTTTTGTTTATTTTATTTCCTTCATTTTTTTGTTTTGTTTTATTGTGCATTTTAATTACTATATATTGTTTGATGTTATTTATATTATTTAGTGTTAGAATGTTATTTTATCATTTACATATTTTTTGTCTTTTATATTGTTTAATATATTTTAATATATTTTTCAGCTTTTTGATGATATTAGAAATATATCCTGATCTCTTTTTTTCCCATGATCATTTCAACCAAACATTCTTACAGAGACAATTCAAAACATTTAATATATTCAATGCAAAATACAGTAAAAAAACTAATCTAGTTTAAAAGAAAACACTGAATGAAGATGAGGAATATATATATTTTTTTTAATTCTATAGACCAGTATAATTAAAGGGGTCATATGATGCTTTTTTAAAGATCATTATTTTGTGTATTTGGTGTAACAGAATATGCTGACATGCTTTAATGTTCAAAAAACACATTATTTTTCAAATACTGTACATTATTGTTGGTCCTCTATGCCCCGCCTCTCTCAAACGCTTCGATTTCTACAAAGTCCCTCCTTCCGACAAGCGCAGTCTGCTCTGATTGGCCAGCTGACCCAGTGCATTGTGA
>NW_015539924.1:1399794-1435425 GCF_001515605.1 Sinocyclocheilus anshuiensis
CACACACACGCACACACACATGATGCGCAAAACTCCGCACTTGAACAGTCATTAGCAAATACTTAAACTAATAACAAAACAGTAGCTTATTCAGAAGCGCCAGATTGTCATAGTAAAGTCAGAATTACCTCCTCTCCTAGTTTCACGAAACGGTCGTCCATAAAATGCTTTGCTGTTCTGTTGTAAGTAATCTTAAAGATTCCTAAATGCATCTACTTTCGGAAGGCCAAATAAAGTGCTTTTGCTTTCGCCTAGAAACACACAGCGTCTCCCTGACATGGCTGCTTCAACACTAGCTGTGGTTACTGAAACCACGCCTTCTTTCTTTGCATGAACATTTGGGCGGCATTATGCTAATATTTACACATAGTGAGGTAGATATGTGGGGGCGTGTTAGAACGAGCCGTTTTAGGGGGGCGTGGCAGAGTCTTAACTTTGATAAAGAATATCTCTTTGGTTTTGAGACTTTAGTCTTTGCAACTTCAGGGATCTTATCTATGCACAATCAGCTTGTAACACTCCAAAGAGAAAGGAAAACTTGAAATCGCATCATATGACCCCTTTAACAGAAGTGGTATTATTTTACAATATTGATAGTTATTATTTTAAAATATTTTTACAAAAACATTTTAAAATATGAAAAATGGCACACAGACACTTTTTTGAGTAATGACAAAAACCATTTGAACTGATTCAAAGAAAGTAATTTTGCAGAATTAGTTAACTCATCTGAATTGTATTGCACCTATTCAGTATATTGCAAATTAAAGTCATCGCAAATATATTTTGCGAATATTCAGTACATCACCTAGCCTAGACAATACCGTTATGGTTTCTGAATGAGATTTTTGTTGCTAAGATGTACTGAGCTTTGTGTGTGAGTATGTCTTACATAAGAGCAATGAAAATGATATGTCCCCTTTAAGCAAGGTTTGATTTATGACTTGCATTGCAACCTAGAATATTTTTCCAAAAGCGTTTTACATAGAATTGAATGTGCTACTTTTCTTTTCCTCTCATTGTTTTTAGGTGTCAAAATAATTGTGTCTTGTGCTAATATTTCTTTAGAAAGCAATTTTGTGTTCTGTCAGTGCCCGCCAGTGTTGTTTGGCTGCTGATAAATTCATATTTCTCCCTATGTGACCGAAGTCTGTAGGATTATAAGACCCTCAGCCTACACAAATGTGCTCTCCATCAGGAGAAAGACAGAACAGGAGAGATGAGCTGACAACTTGCCTTTTTGCCAACAAGCATTATCATTCATGATAGCCCAGCAGGTACAGTCATTAAGTGCATGGGAGGGCTGAAAAAAAAACTCTCCACTTTCACGCTTCTCTCGCACCCCCGGCCCCTCGCCACGCACGCAGACTTGGCAGTAGGAGCACAGTGGCGGTAGTGTTATGGCTGAGACTGATTAGGATCTTTGATAGTGCTGGTGTGTCTGGTTCTCAGGGATCTGATATGTGTCCCTATGATCAGCTGTAACTGTATAGTGCAGATACAAATGGATGACAAGAGGGCAAGACTGAACACTTTGGACATGACAGACTGGACTAAGGCTTAGGCAGTGAAGTAAGTGTGCTATTGAGGATGACAGCTGAATTGTTTTTGTATTTGTGTCTGTGCATTTATAGTTGTGTGTCTAGTAACTAAATCTACAATGCGTTTTGGCTGGTCTTGAACATTTCTGATCAAGTGTTAACTATTTACAAATAGCTTTTATCTAGCTGTTTGTTATATAAGATTTGAATTTTATTTTTTTTGTTTTGTTTTTGTTTGTTTTTGTTGTTGTGACTTTTATTTTGTTTTGCAGAGTTTTGTTTTTTGTTTTTGTTATGGCTTTTTAATCAATCAAAGTTAAATTTTTATTTTGATTAATAATATTACTATAGTTTTTATTATTTATTTATTTTTTATTTTTTACTTTGGGTCAAATCAAAATAAATAACATCTAAAAGTTGCAATAAAACAGAAGTAGCAACAGATTCTTTTTCTTCTATATTGTGATGTACATCCAAGTCTAACAGATTATCGAAAAAGAAATAATGTAGGGCAGGGAATTGGTTCTATCCATCAGTAGTGGATTTGATTTTGCGACATGCATTGCACTTAAAAGTAGAAATAGATGGTCGTGAGCTTGCAGAAGTGAGGGTTAAATGGACTAAATGACTGGAGAAGAGCTGTGTACATCACAAGGAGTAGGGATGTTCATTTCGGTTATTTCTCCTAACTGACAACTGACGCTAGTTAACCGATTATTAACCGTTAACCGACTAGATTATTTTAAAATTTAATTGAATTAAATTAGAAAGGATAAGTGTCTGTGACCCATTAAAAATACTAACATTTGTTTTCCAGGGATACATTTTACATGCGCAAAAAGCAGCAAACAACAGAACATGAAGATTCACATGGTCGCATCACATCGCGCACCTGCAGCGCTTCTGCGAGCGGAGAAAAAAAGCTAGGCTATATAACGAATAAATAGGCCTATACAAGAAATATATTTTACTTAAATAATAAATAAACAAATTGAAAGAAAAAACTGTGCAACAAGTAGGCTAGTCTAGTATGCAGAGTTTCGGTTCATGCATTTTTGTGGTGCATGCGAGAAAGGAAACCAAAACGGCAGAAAGCGGCATCTTATTTTTCTTTATTTTATAAAAGCACAAAGATTTGTTTTTATTGTGAATGCACACAAATAAAAGCAAACATTTTAGAGTTTCGATTATCTGTAGGACTTGAAGGAGTAGTTGTTTCCATTGTTAGGAGGAAAAAATTCAAGTGATTGCGCCGGCGCCATACGCGCACACAGTTGAGCATTGCTAACTTGACAATGCAGCCTGTTCATTATCATAATAAAATACAGTCAGTCAAACATATGGAAAAAACACACTGCTCAGTTTAAATATGTAGTAAAATCTGAGCCCACATTTTGTTTTACGTGGACATTGGAACACGAGTGAAGTAGGCTACAAAAAACAGGTTTTTCATAAATAATATTTGGCATTCAAATAGCTAAATCGCAAATACGGAAACATTTGGATTTGTGTCGAATGAGAGACCCAATGTTGGTTTCAGTTTCGTTTTAGCCTAAATGAATTCGTTTTGGCTTGTCGTATAGCTTCTGTCATATAACATTTTTAATTCTTGTTCTTTTCTGAATAGCCTACTGTTAAATTTAAAAGATTTGCTGTGGAGTGAGGGGAACTAAAATAGCCTATATAATGTTTGTAAACATTTCGTGTCGGTATTAGGCCTATTTCTGAATGAAATAATAAAATGTGTCTTATAGGCTATACACAACGTGTTGTTTTTTTTTTTTGTTTTTTTTTAATATGTCTACGCATAGTGTATTTTAACCAAGCAGCAAACGTTTTAAAATATTTTGATTAATAACGGGGGGGAAAAATGACTTTTTAAACCGTTTAACTGATTGTATTAATCTGTCAAAATTCTTACTGTCAGTTAACAGTTAACTGATTAAAATGAGCATCCCTAACAAGAAGTCTATCCTTTTTCACCGGAGGATCAAGTAACATTTTTGATTAAACATTATGAGGTCAAACATGTTTAAAAATGAAACCTGAAACCTATTAAAATCTATAATATGCATCTAGAAAATAAATAGGGTTAATGTTCTAGCAACATCAATTAACTGCATGTATTAACACGTTATTATGCCAGGCCTAATTTTATAATACTTCACATTTACATGTGCAAATTGCCATTGAAACCTGTTGCTATTATTGGTAAGTTGGTAACATGAGTGAATGAAACCCAGACAGTCATTTAAGTCTGCCAGCAGAATTCCAGCACAAAGGGAGACACAACCTCTGCCTATTGTCATCTTTTACGCTTAAGTCATTAACCCCATCCATTGCCAAAACTGCAATGAGTGCAAGTCTGGTTCTTTCACCTTAAGCCCTCAGGACAGACTCAATGACAGCATGTGAAGCATTCTTCACTTTTAAGCTGCTTAAGCCGCCACCCGTGCAATTATTTTTTTATTGTCGTGTTGAGGCAAGACATTTGGAAATGTAATCTTTTGGGAAAATACAAAACAAATGTTTTGGAAATAGGAAATAAATGGGTTTATTTGTTGTTTCAGTGTGAATAAAGAATGCAAAAGAACATCCGTCCATTTGCCCTTGACACGTCTGGTATTGATGGAGAAAGCGATATGAAGAGAGAACTGCTTCCTCTGTGGTTTAGGATGGGTGAACCTGGGCTCTGAGGGGGGCTTTGCATTCACAGCAGAGTGAACTGCTCTCCAAACAGTTAAGTGGATGGGACACGAGAAAGAGAGAACTCTTATCTGACATCTGAGGAAACAGCTACTTCCTTTACCGCAGTCTATACAACACATGACTGGCAGCCAATGCTCAATGGTTTCTCATCCGATGAAGACACAAGTTTCTGGATGGTACTGTACCATTGGATGGGAATTGTTATGGAAAAGTTGCTCTTTCTTAAAAGAATAGGTCACGCAAGAATGAAAATTTGCTGATGTTATCACCCCCAGGCCATCCAAGATGTAGTTTGTTTCTTCATCGGAACAGATTTGGTGAAATTTAGCATTACCTCACTTACTTACCAATGGATGCCATCAGAATGAGAGTCCAAACAGCTGATATAGAAAATAATGCTTTTTCCAGTGAAAAAGTCCATCCCGTTATCCTCTCACATATTTGTTTAGAAATGGACTGTTTCACTTGTAAATGTGGTTGATCTGAGCAGATTTCTCTCCTGATTCAGATGAGATGACTTTTTTAATGGAGAAATTAGCATTTTGGATAGAGGACTCATATTGTAACCAGAAGCAACGGTTTTAAGTTAAATACATCTTAATGATGGATTTGTTTATTACAAACACCCAGCTTTGTCTTTACAAGATGTTAATTGATGGACTGGAGTCATGTGAATTACTTGTGGATTATTGTGATGTTTTTATCAGCTGTTTGGACTCTCATTCTGATGGCACCCATTCATTGCAGTGGATCCATTGCTGAGCCGCTGATATAATGCTAAATTTCTCCAAATTTGCTACAGTGAAGAAACTAACTCATCTACATCTTGGATGGATAGCTTAAGGGGGAGTACATAATCAGCAATTTTTCATTTTGGGTGAACTATTCCTAAGAATGCTGAGAATATGAGCTATGTTTTATTTGGTCTCAACTTTGTCTCAAATTGTTTCTTCTATCATCCTTCCTAGAATTATTTTGCGACACTGTTGAGATCTCTCTAAACTGTTGTTGAGAAGACACGTGAGATCTTTCTTCCAGAAAAACATCTCAAACTCATCTTAAGTCGGTCTTAGAAAATCAAGTGAGATATTAAAGAAATTCCATTTGGGATTTTTCCTTAAATTGGGAACATCAGTCTTGGCTGGTTTGCATGACATTGTTTGAATGAGATAAATTTTGCAGCTTGGTAGATTCTGAAAGTGTTCTCACGGACAATGTGATTGTTTTTGTGGGGAGGAATCGCACCTTTAACAGTGCTAATTAGATGCTTGAGACAATGATCTTAATCACTCAGCACAGCCATCACACCCAGTGGCCCATTCACATGCAAACGTGGCCGGAGAACAGGAAGTAGGAGATGGAGAGACAGAGAAAAGAAAAGAAACAGACTGAAAGACAGAGGGAGGAGGATATCCATCAACACACGAGTCCTCCATCCCTCATACTACCGTGTTTGTGACAGAGAGAGAAAGAGAGGGAGAATTAGTCATATAAACGGATTCTGTATGCAGTGATGGGGAGTAACTGACTAAAAGTAGCAATGATATTCATTTAGCTACATTTTTCAGTAGCAAGTTGTTTTCAAAACAATTTTTCCTGAAAAAGCTTTTTCCAGTAACAAACTTTTTTTTCAACAAGTAGTGGCTTAACGTAAGAAAATGCTACGGAACACGGTTAATTTATTTATTTATTTGTCACCGAAAAATTTACAGCGATAGACAATAATACCATCTACTGTATCAAGATTTATTTTAGGGAATTAATTTGTTTGGATTGGTTCATTTACATAAACCAGTAAAAAAAGCAATCACTGGTTTACTGTATGGCATATGCATTATCTATCTATCTATCTATCTATCTATCTATCTATCTGTCTGTCTGTCTGTCTGTTTGTCTCACAGGTTAGCTACTACTTTAAAAGGGAAGCTTAAAATTATTAATATCTTGTACCTTAACAACTATAGTATGAATAGTCCATGTTGTGATCTTATTTATTTTTATTTTGTGAAGATTCATATGAGATTTTATTATTCAGTGCAAAATGTACAGCTTTTGTCTACCAGCATGCACTGTCACTGTGTTTATTCTGTGTGAGTGGAAGTCAGAGACAGAAAAAAAGCGAGAAAAAGAGAGTATCTGTGTTGTTTCAGTGTGGCATGTGTATTTGCAACAAAAGAACACATAGAAGTGAAAACAGAGGGATGAAAACACAGGAAGGAAAGAGAACAACAATGGAGATATTGTCACGTGCTTTCAGTATCCTGGCGGCTACTACAGACCCATTTGAGCTACAATGAAGCTCTTCTCTATCTCTATCTATATTTATCTTTATCTTATGTAAATGATTTTTTGCCATATTTGTGAGGTGGGAATTGCACTACTTTTTCTACACACCTTTTTCTCCTCCAACCTTGTTTGCAAAAGCTATTTTCTCTACAGTAACTCTGCCCACTATTATTCATGCGATTTACACTTTATACAAATAGCATATTACTTATGTTTAATCTCAGTGTAAATACAGTAGCAAACAAAAGAGACACCAAACCGTTTATAATGTTACTAAAGAATTATATTTCAAATAAATGCTGTTCTTTTAAACTTTCTAATATTCAAAGAAGAAAATATTACGTTTCTATAAAAGTATTAAGCAGCACAACTCCTTTAAACATAGATAAGAAGAAGAAGAAGAAAAAAGAAGAAAGAAAAATGTTTCTTGTGCAGCAAATCAGCATATTAGAATGATTTCTGAAGGATCATGTGACACTGAAGACTAGAGTAATGCTGCTGAAAATTCAGCTTTGCATCACCAAATTAAATTCCATTTAAAAATATATTTAAAAAAATAACAACAGTTATTTTAAATTGTAATAATTGTTAGCAATATTACTGTTTTACTACATTTTAGATCAAATAAATGTAGCCTTGGTGAGCATAAGAGACTTATTAAAAAAAAAAAAAACTGTCGGTTGACTTATTTACTTATTGATCATATTTGGTCATTGCTGCATCATATAGCTGCATATTTGTATATTTACAAGTTACAACACAATAATGGTGTGGTAATATACAGTATTGTGATTGGTTTTATCACACATAGCCTTTCAACCACTTTTCTTTAGGAATTGCAAGTCTACTGTGTTGTGCCAAGTTGCTTATATTTGCCTTGCACGTTTAACCATTTTTTCCATATTCAAAACAATGCAAATCATGCTCTGCGGTTCCCTGGAAAACCAACACTAACACAACCGAAGTGTGAGACCTGAAAAGTTGTCGTCTTTGTTATATTTGTTTATTGAAGAAGATGAAGGAGAGAGAGAATGTGAGCGGGATAGAGAAAGGAACTACTCTGAATTCCTCACGCTCACTCGCAGCTCTGTCATTACAAATGTCTGGCGGCAAAGGTTTGGGCACGAGGGCTGGAATCTCTCTCTCTCTTTCTGTCTGCCTCTGTGTTATTATACAAAGTCACATGCTCAAAACTGCTCTGTGAAGGCAGAAACCTCTGGTCACGCTGTATATATACATTCCCCAAGATTTGTAGACATCTATTTGCACTTTCAATGGTTTTAACACTAACAAGATTAGCGGCTACCTCTGTTTTTATGGATTTTTGTATACGAATAAAGCTCAGGTGCTACATATGTAAGGTCTTGTTTGCCCACAAAGTTTTCTGCCAATGTTTGAGGCCAAAAACACTGTTTGCTGTTTTGGCAAACGCAACAAAATTGCATCTCGGTTAGCAGGATATTCCGCAAAGGATTAAGGCAGCTTGACCTTTAACTATGGGATGTGACCCTTAAAAAACTTTTGTAAACAACAGGGCATGAGAATGTGAAGCATTGTGGAATGAACTAATTGGCCAGGTTTGGTGAAGTCTGTAGGTTAGTCACTTATTGACTTTATGTACCTTTAGCCACAAGCTAGCCACCCGCTAAACCCCAGACAGACGGAACTGTAAACCGAAAATGGATTCCCACACTCGTATCATGGTGGACTATGCTTCCAAGCTGTAAAAACACACTTAAGCCGTAACTTATCACAGACGTTGGTGTGCTTAAGACGATTACTCCTTCACACAGCAACACACACATACACATACACAAACACATTTCTTGTAGGAACCTGCCTTACCTCAAACCTGTAAGATCACCTGGCATTTACGACGCGACACAGATGTCCAGATCTAACTCATGTGAAGACGGTGACTGTCAAACCTGTCCTGGTGAGAGGATAGACGAACTTTCCAAAACACATTTGCTTTTCTTTAACATGTTGTTTATGTTGTTATTGCTAGCTAAAACTATTAAACATCATCTTTTGGTAATTGAAATTAAGCAGAAATAAAATTTAAACATATGTAATTGGAAAAACTTGAAAAAAAATGTTAAAATGTTGCCTTGGCGACTAACTGAAATGAGTTTGAGTTGAAAACGGAAATCTTATAAAGATTTATAAAATGAAAACTAAAGCTGTATAGAAATACTTAAAAAAAAACGAATTAAAATGACAACAGCACATAGCAAAATTACTAAAACTTAGGCAAAAATTCAAATGAAAATAAAAAATAAAAGCTAATTCAAAATATCAGTAAGTACTATAATATTATTTAAACAATATTAAAATAACTCTATTATCATGTTGTTCCGAACTTGTATAACTTTCATTCCTATGTGGAGATAAAAGATGATATTTTGAAGAAGTGTTTTTGTCTTTACAATGGAAGTCGATGGGGTCTAAAACAACATTGTATAGACAGTTTTTTTTTTAAATACCATTGTTTTTTGTTCCATATTTTCACATATAATAATATGGTCTTTAGAGATATTTCTATCAGCATTGGCCATTAAAATACATTAGTTGACCACTTCTATTCACGTTCATTTTATAGATAAATTTTTTGTTAGCAATTGTCTTATTTGTTTTAACTTTACTAAGGAGTAACTTCTGACACAAAGTTGATGCTTTAGGTTGATTTGTGAGAATTCACTTGGTCAAATGTTCCTGATCTGTGAACCATAAACACTTGATATTAGCAGGTTTTTTGACCACTTGAAAACCCAATTTGCTTTTAAGCTTTAGCTCATTACAGATGAATAATTCAGCTTAATTAACATCTTGACATTCTCTCTAATCCAGCTCTGTTCTGAGACCAGTTTATAGACTCCTTTTGAAGTTCTGCTTGGCTTAAAGACTGCTTTGTGATCAGATTACCATTCCTTCAGTTGGTAAAGCCGCTCCCCTCAGCATGTGGTTGGCTGCTGGGTTTGAGTGTGCACGCGTGTGTGTGTGTTTGGGGAGAATCGGTCTCTCTCTCAGAGCAGTGAAAGGCAGAGCGAGGAAAGGAGTGCAGTGGAGCTTTACTCATGAAGCTGCCTGCCACCCAGCCAAACTTTAGCGGCTTCTCGTTGGCTGTCTCGGGATCAGGCTTTTGCCAGGGAATTCTGCAGCCCGGCTCCGACACTCTGAGGTAGGGAGTTGGAATTTTCTTTGTTTGAGGATTTATGAGGTGGAAAGTTGCTTTGCCACGTGGGACTGTTTTTGTGCGTGTGCCTGAGTGTGAAAGAGAAAGGTGTGTGGTGACACCACTTTACTATTCTTACATTGATTTTTTTAAGTTTTAGAATAAAATAAAAAATTGTATTATATACAAAATATTTTAAAAAAATGAATGCCAACAATTGTGGTTAGAAAATAAAAATAAAACATATATAATGATTAAACAAGTGAAACTGAATTGTTAATATCTTACAGCTTTTTTTTTCTCATGTACGTTTATTTTATTGAAAAAAACAAAGGATGCACTGATTAAGGACTGGATTTTTAGAGTAAATGTCTAAGATAGTGATTGTCAGCTTTCTTAAATTTATACAGTATACTCAAAAATTATGCCTTTGACCATTTGAGCCACAATTTAAGCACTTTATCTACTTTTATAACAGTCTATGAAAGCTGAGGACAGAGTTTGTTCTCAGTTTTGGTACACATGTGTCAAGAAACATCTTCCTTGCTCTTTGCTATTGATAAGCTCAAAATTTAGCGCACTGTCACAGCTTTGTCTGTATTACTTATTTGAATACACTACCGTTCAAACGTTTGAGGTCAGTAAGATTAAAAAAAAAAAAAAAGAAATGAATAATTTTATTCAGCAAGGATGCATTAAATTGAAAAAGTGGCAGCCTGGCAACAGGGCATTTACATTATTACATTTGTAATGTTACAGACATTTCTCTTTCAAATAAATACTATTAATTTGAACTTTCTATTCAGCAAATAATCATGAAAAAATTATGTATTACGGTTTAAGCAGGACAACTGTTTTCAACATTGACAATTATAAGAAATGTTTCTTGAGCAAATCAGTATATTAGTCTGATTTCTAAAGGATCATGTGACACTGAAGACTGTTGTAATGGCTGCTGAAAATTCAGCTTTGCTATTAAAGGAATAAACTACATTTTTAAATATATTCAAATAAAATACAGCTATTTTAAATTGTAATCATATTTTATATTATTACTGTTTTTGCTGTATTTTCAATTAAATAAATGCAGCCTTTGTGAGCATAAGATACTTCTTTTAAAAAATATAAAAAATCCTACTAACCCAAAACTTTTGAACAGTAGTGTAATTTCCCAACTTTTAAAACCATAGTCACCTCGCAGCACAAATATTTTTCTCAAAGCAACAAGCTTGTCAATGACCCATGCACTTTATTTCTTGCTGTTCCTGGTTAAAGTACCTTTCCTGATCTTCCACAATGCCTGGCAACAGGGCTGGGGTTGCTGTAGAGATGGGTATCCTTGCAGAACTAATTGATAGGCCACCCAAAGCAAACAGGACGGGGCAGTGTGTGCAGTCGAGCTGTAGCTCACAACTCCACGCTGCTCTTCTAATAACAGGTCTTTAGAAAAAAAAAAAAAATTCCTGCCCTGTGGATCAACCCCCCTATATGCTTTTACTTCTTTGGGGCTTGACACTAATCTAATGTCCCAGACGGGGGAGGGGCCACTGTTTCTGCATGCATGTGTTTGACTACGGCGGGGTAGATGACAGGTTGTTTTGGGACAGTGTGTGTTTGGTTTTGTCAGACCTGTGTCTTCTGTCACTGGTAATTAATTTGCTGATTCATTATATGGTATTAGCTTAAAAGTATTAGTGAATGTTGTTGATGGTGGCGAGAGATTGTGGAAAGCAGGTGAGACAGAGCGTTTCTACTGTTTTTATTCAAAGCATCTCAGACGGGTGTCTGTTTATATGGAGATTTGACTGTATGATTTGCCTCTTTAATTGTTCTACCTAGACTGCAATGGGAGTCTTCACAACTGAAGGCTTTTGTTGAAATCGATTGACCTAAAACATAACATTTTGTCATTGTTTATTCACCTTCATGTTATTTTAAAGGGGTCATATGATGCTGCTAAAAAGAACATTATTTTGTGTATTTGGTGTAATGAAATGTGTTTATGCGGTTTAAAGTAAAAAAAAACACATTATTTTCCACATACTGTACATTATTGTTTCTCCTCTATGCCCCGCCTTTGTCGATTTTTACAAAGCTCATCGGTCTGAAAAAGCGAGGTGTGCTGTGATTGGCCAGCTATCCAATGCGTTGTGATTGGCCGAATACCTCAAGCGTTAGACGGAAATGTTACGCCCCTCACATACTGTTGATGCCGTGTCCCGGCCAGAGCAACGAGACAAAAAATATGAAAACCCATTACAAACGAGGCAGAGAAAGGAAAAATTGAAATCGCATCATATGACCCCTTTAAACCTGAATTACTTTTTCATCTGTGAAGCTTGTAATGAGAAATTTCACACTTTTCAATGCAATGACAATGAATGCTGACTGAAGATATCAATCCCCAAAATGGCCACAAAACCACCTTAAAAGTATCCTAAAGAATCATAAAAGTAGTCCACATAACCCATGTGCTATATTCCAAGTCTTCTAATGTTATTTAATAACTTATAGTAGATAGTAAAATTACCCCATGATTTACTCACCCTCAAGCAATTCTAGGTGTAGCCTATATGACTTTATTTTTTGCAGATGAATACAATCAGAGTTATATTTAAAAAAAAAATGTCCCGGCTCTTCCAGGCTTTATAATGGCAATGAATGGGTGTTGAGATTTTGAAGTCCAATAAAGTGCATGTATCCATTATAAAAAGTATTCCACATGGCTCCGGGGGGTTAATAAAGGCCTTCTGAAGCGAATCGATGCTTTGTGTAAGAAAAATATCCATATTTAAAACTGTAATCTCTTGCCTCCGCTAACTGTGGAATGCACGCTCATGAGAGAGTAGCGTTCCAGCAGATTATGTAGGACAGGGGTGCCCAAACTCGGTCCTGGAGGGCCACTGTCCTGCAGACTTTACCTCTAACTTGCCTCAACACACCTGCCTGGATGTTTCTAGTATGCCTAGTAAGACCTTGATTTGCTGTTTAAGGTGTGTTTTATTGGTGTTTGAGCTAAACTCTGCAGGACAGTGGCCCTCCAGGAGTAGGATTGGACAACCCTGATGTAGGTGTAGTGTAAGCTCCGGTGAGAAGTGATGAACGCGGAAATGCAGATGAGAGAGCAAAACAAAACACAGGTTTCGAAATAGAAGTACAAAACGAGGATTTGTAAAGAAAAATTTGAGAAAAGATTTCGATATAAGCCAAGAGGAGACTGGTTTTCCTTTGCTGTAAACAAAACTTGGTTCTCAAGAGACTAGCATATTCTTACCAGAGCTTATGCTACGCCTACATCTTACGTCATCCACTGGAATGGATTTTTCTTACACAAACACATAGTTTCAAGGCCTTTTTAACCCCCTGTGTGGAGTACTTTTTATGATGGATGGATGTACTTTTTTGGGCTTCAAAACCTCAACACCCATTCACTGCCATTATAAAGTTGGGAGGGCCAGGACATTTTTCAATATAACTCAAATTGCAATCGTCTGAAAGAAGAAAGTCATTTACACCTAGGATGGCTTGAGGGTGAGTAAATCATGGGGTAATTTTCATTTTTGGGTAAACTATCCCTTTACGTTGTTATTCACATATAATCTCTATCTCTAGAAAGCTGTGGTTTGAACTAAAGAACTGATTCAGTTGTGAACAAATCATTCAGAACAGCTAATGCATTAGCTACAGAAGACCTGGTAATTAACACATGAGGTGGATGGACTACTAAAGGAAAGATCCACAATAAAAGTTTGTGGATTTTTCCTTTGGCTTGATGTACTGATCTCGCATATGTCTCAAAAAATCTCACCTGTACAGTTTTGAAAGAGATCTCAATGATTGTGCTCAGATTTGCAATGAAGCCAGATCAAATTTTTGTCTCATTTTAATTGAGAAATCATGAGCTATGACAGATGAGCCATACTATTTTCATCTGGATGGTTGTAGATACTCTAAGTAATTCTTCAATTATTCTTCAATTTTTAACTCTGTTTTGTGCTTTTAGGCCTAATTCACCCAAAATATTTAAAACATTCCTTTGTTTGTATTCCATGCCTCTTTCGGAACCAATATATTGCACACTCCCCTTCTATTTTGGGCTGGTTTGCACTTGGGCAAAGCAAGAGGAATGTCTTTGGATTATATTGGAAAGAAAGAAACAGAGCGATGAATTCTTTGAACGTATAAAAGTACCACTTTCTGACCCACCTCTACCCTCTCTGCCACCCACACCCTCTGCTTCTCTCTCTTTCATGTATGAAGTATTGTGTGGCTGTTCAGAACTTTGTTTTGTTGTTGTGAAGATCAGAGAGGTTGACATGCTAGTCAACAAGAAAATAATATGTTGGACTGTTCTGTTGTGTAACTTAAAAAATTTGACTAAAGGAGTTGGTTGGGCTGACCACATTTATTCAACATAACATTTAAAGAATTAATTCATAAAGTTTTACTTGTTGTATAACTTTATGGCCTGGCTTCACAGACAGGACTTAGGTTAAGCCAGGATTAGACCATAGTTCAATTAAGACATTTAAGCAATTTTTATAAACAAGCCTTAAAAAATAAACATTACTGGTGTGCGTCTTGAGACAAAACAATGAAAATTATATATTCAGTCAGTCAGTGCTAGTTTCTTTCAGTTGAAACAGCTCAGACTTACACTTTAGTCTGGGACTAGGCTTAAGCCTTGTCTGTGAAACTGTGGGATAATGTACACATGCATGTATGTTATGCATTTACTTGGATAGCAAAGACTTTTTAAAAGTGTATATCTGATTAAAGTTTTTTTTATTATTTTATTTTTTACATTTTATATTTTTATTTTATTTTATTTTATTTTATTTTATTTTATGCATTTCCTTGGATGGCACAGGCTTTTTAAAAGTGTATATCTGATTAAAGTTTTTTTTATTATTTAATTTTTTATTTTATTTTATTTTATGCATTTCCTTGGATGGCCACAGGCTTTTTAAAAGTGTATATCTGATTAAAGTTTATTTTTTGTCAACTTTTAGCTGGAACTTTTCAGTAAGTCTGAATGCATTTAAATGGATTTCATGGCGTCTTTAAAAAGGAAGAAGTGACTCATTCATGTCTATTTTTTTCCATTTCACTTTTGGGGGCTTTTTTGGTATTTGTTTGCATTCTCCATCTATAGCATCTGACAGCATGTGGCAAATGATGAATGAAGCAGATCATTTAAGCAGAGACGTTCAAGCAGACAAACACATTAGCACAGTGAGTGTGAGAGCTTTTAATGACAAATAGCCCCAATGGGACCAACTTTCTCACAGCTCATTAAAACAGGAACCACAGACGTCCTTCCATGCCAGTTATGTCGAGTCGGTTATGACAGACGTGAGCTATGGGGACTTTGTTCATATCAAAACAAGTATCTATTCAGCCGATTCACAGGACGTCAGGACTGCGGTGGATGTTTGAACACATGCCTCTCTTGATTCATGACTGCCCGTGAATGAGCTTATGGGCTGGTTTGTTTGCCTGAATGATCCTGAGAAATGAGGAGGATTAGGTGGTATCTTAGGTGTTGATAAGACGTTTTGTTGCCACACAGAGTTGCTTAAGCTAGTTCTCTTAGCATCGCTCGAGGCTGGAGTGGCCTAAACTGGTGGCTTGTGGGAGTTCGGGCAGTCTGTGTTTGGATTTAGCAACTAGCATGGAGGGACTTCCTGTTTACACACCCCCAATACATTAATTTCAGCAAATATCATTTTCTCTGTCTTTCAGATCTTTTTAAGGTTTATAATTTTTAGCTTGATTTTGTCAACCTTGATTTTTAAAAAAAGCCTTATTTCATCTTAAGTAGCACAATTGTTGTTTCTATTAGTTTCAAATAAAGTTAATAAAGTTATTCTAGGAATTTTAGAACATTAGCTAAAGTAGAAAAATGTGTGACTTTTAAAAAAGACAGATTTCAAATAAATAAATAAATAACATTAAAAATATATAAAATAGTTCAGTCATAACTTTTGAATTTGAATAGGATTAAAAATATAATATACCTATATATTAAAAAATACGCCTGAAAGTGTTTTTTAGCCTGATTTTAGATCAAGAAAGATAGATAGATAGATAGATAGATAGATAGATAGATAGATAGATAGATAGATAGATAGATAGATTTTGTTACTGTAAAAATAAATAAATAAAATATATAAATTAAAATAAAAACAGTAATAATTCAATTCGATAATTCAACAAAATAATTCTGTTATTGGCAAACAAATAAATACATTTATTTGACTTGAAGTAGCAGAAACTGATTCTGTTATTGTCAGATTTTGTTAAATAAATAAATACATAAATAAATAAATAAGCAAGCATTTTAGTCATATCTAGGCTAAAATGGCAAAACTGTTAATTGTGTTATTGTCCAATTGTCTGAGAAAAAAAAACAACCTTCCACTGATTTGAGCTAAAATAGCAAATTTACTTTATTTAGTGTAAGATTTTGTGATTTGACAATAAAATGTACAATCACACAACTCAATCTCACAACTGTGTTTTTCCTTTAACCAGTAGTGTCTTTGGCCCATATGATTTTGGTTGAGCCCTGCTGAGCATCCTAATGGATTTCGTCAGACAGGAACACTGTGGGAAATGGGGGAAAGCAACCAGAGCGCATTGAGAATTTGAGGCGCAGAGCTAATTAAAACAAGTTTTGAGGAGCAGAGAGACGCGCCTAATGTTTCAAGCATGATGGGAATGCAGGTTTTTATGCTCAGACTGTCCCTGTGCAGACTTCATGACTCTCCACAGATGCTGTTTTTTGCTTACCTTTCCTTCCATTCCTACTCTTTAAATCTGCATTTTCCATATTATGCTGAACAGTACGCATCCATGAATTCTGTTTTATCTCTTGCAGTGCTCTTTTCACTTTATTGATATCTTGTCCCTCAGAAATGTAGAGAAATGACTGTTCCTCTAACTTTTCTATTTGTTCTTAGTTGGGACGACAGCAGCTCAGTCAGCAGCGGGATCAGTGACACCTTGGACACAGATGACCTCAACACCAGCTCGTCCCTTAGCTCCTATGTCAACACCCCATCTGTCCCACACAGAGACGTGGATGAACAGGTCAGTCATTGAAACCAGAGCCTCATGGTCTACAGAATCAGAAACATCTGCAGAAGTTCACATGAGAAACAACTTCAAAACATGATTCAGTTTTCATTTATAGAAATTATTTTCGCAGAATAAATTAAAATGGTTTTATTATTTTATTTGATTGTCTATGTCATTGTTTTAAATAGGTAATCATTTATATTTTTATGATGGATTTTCATGTGTTAAGATTGAAATTCTAAAGGTCCTTGCACACTGAGTCCGAAATTTTCGTATGCGTTTTTTTCTCTCGTTTTTATCGTATTCGTCATCCTTTCCTATCAAAATGCTTGCTACATATGCGAAAACGCAGAAAATCAAACCTGATCCGAATTTTTTTATGACGGACGAAAGTTTCGGAGGCAGTGTGTAAACGTGATTGGCACAACGTGAGGTCGTATTTATTTTTTAACGTGCGAAAATTTCGGACGAGAATTTCGGACTCAGTGTGCAAAGACCTTAAGTCTGGGACAGTGATAAAACAATATAAATATTTTAATATAAAATTTCTTTAGTAGTCAGTATAAATGATAAAGGCTTATAAAAAGTTTTAATATGACCTTTAAAAAAAATGAAGTGAAAGTGACGTGACATGTGGCCAAGTATGGTTAACCATACTAGGAATTAGTGCTCTGCGTTTAACCCATCCTAAGTGCACACACACAGCAGTGAACACACACACACCGTGAACACACACCCGGAGCAGTGGGCAGCCATTTATGCTGCGGCGCCCGGGGAGCAGTTGGGGGTTCGGAGCCTTGCTCAAGGGCACCTCAGTCGTGGTATTGAAGGTGGAAGAGAGCGTTGTACATTCACTCCCCCCACCTACAATTCCTGCCGGACTTGAGACTCGAACTCGCAACCTTTGGGTTACGAGTCCGACTCTCTAACCATTAGGCTACGACTTCCCCCGTGGCCTTCCCTTAAAGGTATAGTTCACTCAAAAATGAAAATTATCCCATGATTTGCTCACCCTCAAGTCATCCCAGGTGTATATGACTTTATTTCAGACTATCCCTTTAAATAAAAAGTTGAAATTTGTACATTTTTTCATTAATAAATGAGATGCGTATATGTGTATATATAATATTAAAAAAAAAAACTTTTTAAATATATATTTACATTTATTTTACATCTACTATTTTCTTTTAATTCATTGAAATTTTCTGAAAATATTGGTAAATTTAGTACTTGTTGGTAAACATAAATGATGTATGCATTGTAAACCTTTTTAGTCTATATTTATCTGAAATATGTTAATTTTAATAAAAATCAAGGCTTTGGGGCATAAAAGTGCCTGACTTTGAAGAAACACCCATGTAAAGATATACAGGGAAATGTAGTAGCCTTATATATATCTCACTGAACTGTTAAAAAGTCCCTTAATTTGATTCGCCGTCTATGGTTATCATTATATGCAATCAAAAACAGGCCTGCACGTTTACAGAACTGCTTTGGGAGCAGTTCTGTTGCTTCATTGTCCCTTTTGAGTCAATGAAACATTGGTGGGCCCTTATCAGAACTGGCCTGTGCAGTCTTTGTGAGTGTGAGTCAGCGGACTGACTCAACTCTGCCCCGGTGATTGATCATCTTTACAAGCTCAAAGCAGGTTAACATATGCTGAGCAAATGGGCCAGTACAGTGAAGCAAAGACACGGCGTCTGTCTCGCCTGTTCTAACAAGATGAGCACTTTAAATCCAGATGTGGCACACTGAGTTGTGTGCCAGTAACTTTATCCACACCTATGGCTTATTGGTTTGTGCATTGGTGTTACGTAGTGAAATCCATGACCTTATTTATCTTCAGTCTGCCATATTTATCTCCGCAGATGAAATTTTTTTTACTTTGGCTACTAGCTGAAATAAGTTATATAAGTTTAAGTTCTTTTTTTAATTAAATTTTATTCAGTTAACATTTGTTTTGTTTCAAGTAACAAAGATCTTTTTCAACTCTAATAGCCATAAACATGATTTCAAATTCAAAGAGATTAGAGCCATGACCCAAAAGTGCATCCGAAGCCAAATATCTGCCACCTTTCACTTCCACACCCTTGTACTTTTTCCCTATATAGTCTCCCCTCATTCTTCGGGCTGGAGTGGAGGAAGGATTTATTGTATCGTCGTTGAGATAACAATGTTTTGGAATTGGCCTGATAACAACTGGAGGCTATTAACATTCTTTCCCTGGCAATAATTTTCATGAGGATTTTCAGTAGCAGCTGAACAACAGCTTTCTAAAAGGGGGTGATGTCATCTTGGATACATACATTACAAGGTCATGTAATGGACGAGTTGGCTCTTTTGTCACATAATCAGATTTTATGATGGCTGTTGATGGTGTTGCTTAAAAAATGAGTTGCAAATTAGCTGTCGGTGATAATATTCTCAGTCATTAAAGACATTATATAATATATTTGTGCATATCAGTCCAGAGTCCTTTAGTAAAAATTTTTTTTATGCAAAGGACTCTCAAATATGATGACTCTTAAATTTAAAGGCAGGCATATATTTATATGTAATATACAGTATTTATATTTTTATATTTATGTAACAACTCATTATACTCTGCTCACAAACCATCTGGCACCCCCTTTTTTTAAAAATAACTGTAAAAAATATTTTTTATTTCCCTTTTTACACAAAACTATATGCAAATGTTTTTTTAAGTTAAAACTATTGCTACCAATAGAATACAATAAATTCAATTAATCTAATAATTTCTGACTAGTTTTTAGAAAGCGGAATGAAATCCTAATATAATTTAATATAATATAGGATTATTATTAAAATCCCTGTGTTAAACATATTTTATTTATCTATATTTCATATCCTAAGTACAAATTAACTTTGACAGCCCTAAAAAAAATTCCCCCCACAGACACTCTGGCACCCCCTTGTGGCCCCCTGGAAAACCCCCCAATTTTAACACACACCCCAATAGACAGTTTTACTTATTTGCAAAGAACATAGAAATCCATTTTATATTGCTTTCAAAGTTCAGAAAATTTCTTTGCAGTTAATGATCTTGTTTTCTCTCTTTCAGCTCCAGACGGATGCAGAGAAGCACTCTGCAGTGAAACACAACCCCAACTGGTCTAACAACGACCTTAAACGTTCAGAAGGCAGCTCTGACGGTGCCAACAAAATGGAGACCACAACTAAATGGAATCACAGGTCCTCAGATTTCTCAGATGAATCAGAACGGAGCTTGATGGGTCGCAAGACACCTACAATTTCCCAGACAGGCTCTTGGAGGCGGGGAATGACTGCCCAGGTGGGCGTCACCTCTCCACGGACGAAATCTACAATACCTACAAACTTCAGCGCACTCAAGACACATGGTAATGGTTTTAGATAGTCATGTTTTATATCCTCATGTCTTTCCAAACCTTTTTTGGAACACAAAACAATGTATTTTGATGAATGATTTTATCCATAAAATGAAAGTCAGTGGGGTCCAAAAAAACATGTTTGTGTTCCAGAGAAAGAAAGTCATACAGGTTTGAAATGACACGAAGGTAAGTAAATGATGACCAAACTTTCATTTTTGAGGTAATTTGTTCCTTTAACTGAAATATTAATAATGTTTCATTTACAAATAACGGAAAATTTTGCTCATCTGCTACCAGAGCAAGAAAATAAGCTAAATAAAATGTTTTTGTTTTAGTTTTTATTTAGCTTTATTTATTTAGTTTTGTTTTAGTACTTCAACTTAATTTTTTTTTTTTTGGTTACATTTTTAAGTTCTTCATCTTATCTAATATTTTTATTTAATTTTATTTCAGCTTTATTTTAGTTACTAAAAACAATTTTAAATAGTTTTAGTTAAGAGTAACAACACTGACTAAGCCACGTCTCTGTTTTCTTGTGGTTTCCTGAGGCATGAAAGCCACGGAGATGTATTATCTGATTCCAGATCGCATCACATTGCACTATAACGCCTACATTGTCTTATGTGTGGTGTGCAGCACTCCTTTGCCGAGACTTATGTTCAGACGAGTCCCGACATGGACCATGCTACTATATTCAAAACTTTTCAAAAACATGATTTCATTTTGTGCTTGACAGTCCATGTCGTTGATCATCCCACAGGTAAGACCGACGACGCCAAAGTGTCAGAGAAAGGACGTTCCAACGGCACCCACTCCACAACTGTTGATGACACCAAGAAACCTCCCCTCAGTTCAACCTCACGCACCCCAACCAGCACTTTTGGCTTCAAGAAGGCTCCAGGCGCAATGGCGACAATAACCGCTAGTGGAGCTGTGGTTACTAGTGGCTCTGCGACAGTGGGCAGGATACCTAAATTGGTTGGGTTTTCTGGGAGTCGAATTGTGAATCGGCAGACGACTGTCGATGATGGATACCTTCCTCCAAGTGCTCGGATGACTCTTCAGTACCGCAGTTTACCGAGGCCTAGTCGTACCGCCACAGCTCGCTGTTCTAACCGCTCCAACAACTCGAGCCTTGATGCTAGTTTTTGCAATAAAGGTACCGCCACACTTCCCAATCCTAAGAGTCGCAACTTAGTCAAGTCCCCAATGGGAACTACTAACCAGACAGACCGAGAGAAGGGTATCTTTTCCGATGTGGAGAGCCAGGTACTTAAAACTTGCACAACTACCCAAACGGGGTGCCAAGCTGGACGGCAAGTAGGAGGAAAGTATTCAGAAATGTCCTCGCCAACCCTTCGTAGGTAAGTTCTCGAAGTTTAGCTCATGTAGACTTGAAAGACTATTGATGAAAAATGTATTTTGCAAGGCATGATTTTTACTTGATGTGGATGAAAGCACCATTTTAGGTCCCTCAAATATTTACACAGCAGTTCTCAGCTGGGCTGTGTGAGTTCCAGAATATTCTCCTCCTTGGGTGCTGGACGGCGTTCACAGGACTCACTGTTTATCTGAGCGATTTGATTCTGAGGCTTGAAAGGCGTCTTCTGGCCACCACAAGTGCATTTTCCTTGGGCTTCTTGATGTTTCTCTAAAACATGGCACAGACCAAGAGGCTAGTGTTTGTTCTAGCTGATTAGCTTGCTAGCTCTGACTGATTGCTCTCTTAGTTAGTAGAACCAGACTACAGATAGACTGATGTTATCATATACTATATGAAGTCATGAGAAAAATCAGAGGTGCCAGACTTTCCTTATCTCATATTTTCTTTTGTGAAGAACAGAGGTGTCCATCCTGGACGGCTAGTGGCCTACAGAGTTTAGCTGCCCCAACACCCTTGCTTGGAGGATTTAGTGAGCCCGAAGACCTGACAGATGGTTCAGGGTTGTTTAATTAGGACTGGAGCTAAACTTTGTAGAATAGTGGCCTTCCAGTCAAGAATGATGTTGATTTCCATTTTGTTGTCAATGATCAACCAAAAAAGTGATTCTTGTCAGTTCAGTTGGAACTTTGGCTACTTTACTACTTTTTTTGGTTGAATACTTCAATGTTTCATTAATGTATCATTACTGCATCAATGTATCATTAATTACACATTTTCATATGAGCAACCAATCTATAAATAAGCTAGTTAATTTTGAAATGGACATAACCAAAAACTGACTCATGATTCAGTGAGGGAGGGTGTTAATCGTAATCTCAGTAATGGCTGTCAAACTCAAAAGCAATTTTGTGAATCTTTCGTTTTGTTTGCAATTCGGTCACTGCAGCCTGCACTATGAACATTTCCCCTGCTTATTGATTCAATCACTAACTTGTAAGCGAGTTTGAGACAGTTTCATGAATCTTTTTGACTGACTCATTAAAAAGAACTGCTTCATAAGAAGAGTCATTTGTTGGCAATGAAAAATTCTCTGCCTGATTGAGTCTGATTCAAGCTGCTTACATTCAAGTGAGTATGAGACCGTTTCATAAAAGTTTATTTTGACTGATTCATTCAAAAAAAATTGTTTGTGAATCGGATATCACAGAGTCATTAAAAAGACAGAGTAGAGTGACACTGGCATGCAGTCTACTATGATGCAACCTAGATTTTCAGTTATTGTCGCAATGTTTACTTTTTGTTGCAATTGCAACCATTTTAGTTACATTTTTTTTAATCTTGTTGTTGAATTTCTTTCCCCCTTTGCATCCAGACTCTTTGGTAGCAAATCTTGCAACAAGCAAGCTCCGGTCACCACCATGGAGAACATGAAGAACTCCACCATCATCTCCAATCCTCATGCCACGTCTATCCAGCAGAATGGTTCTGTAAACACACCATCTGTCGCCAGCGGAGGCAGCGGCCCAGTTTATAATGACAGCCTGACGGTGCCCTCTGGGGGTCATGGAGAGCAGACCCTTTCCTCTATGACCTCCAGCCCAGGATCAGCTTTCTCTCCTTGGGGAGGCAGGGATAGATCGGGCTCCAATCACATCAGTAGCGACTCCATTGATGTTTCCTTGGGAAAGGAAGATTTATGTCTTAATCGGACCAACAGCGCCCGAAATGGCCTCTCAGACAGGTGAGAAACTGATTGTTCAACCATGCAAACTTCATGTCAACAGAAATGATTCTTCCAGCTATTTGTGACTTGAAAGTATGGTTTATATCTCTAGTGATGATCTATCTTCCTTTCCACCTACACCTCTTTAATCATTTCTTTATCTCCTCTCCCTTTTCTGTCACTTTTATCTGCCTCTTTTTGTTTTGTCAGCCCTGTACCCTCCTCTAGCCCTCACTCCTCCCCCTCTGCTAGCCCTAAATTTACCCGCAACACACTCCCACAGAAACAGGACAGGTAAAGCTATCTTTGTGGTCAATTGGTCAGTTTTGCTTTGTGTTTTTGTCTTGCTTGTGTGCATTATGGTCAGGGCTCCTGACTGTGACTACAAAAAATAGAAATTTGTAACAATAATTTGAAGGGAAAAAATAAACAGGAAAACTCAGTACTTAGTTATGTTCCTTTCATGTTCTTCATGTTTTTGGAATGACAGTAAACCTTCCTTGATTCCTTGAAATTACTCTTTTGAACTAGTTCTTTTTAGTCAAAAAGATTCACAAAACAGTCTCAAACTCATTTCTGAATCAGATTTTCTCTGTCAGTGAGTTATTTCTGAGTGCGCAATTGAACCACAAATCTTTTTTCATTTATGTCAGATTTAAAACAAACAGAGAACACAGTTACTTGGAATTAATAATATGTGTTCACAACAGAGATTTTGTGTAATAAGTAATTTTTAATTCTATCAATCTAAATCTAATTTGTCAGCCAAAACAGTAATTTAACTCCTTAATTTTCTTTTTTCCCACCTTTTTTTTTGAGCCAGTGGCTCCCTACTCTTTGTTTTAGTCTAGATCCCTGATTATGTCAGTAGTATGCCAATATATTGATAGTATGTCAGTGCAGTATGTTTTAACTGGGTTTTGATTCGTTTAGTACACAATATGGTATTTACTTTGTATGTACCTGCTGACCTGGTTAAATATTGTAGTATGCAAATAATCATGGGAGCTTGGAGCTGTGGACTTGGGTTTTCTGTTACCCACCATAGATTGGATAGCTGTGCTTATCCTGGCATTGTGACATTTATCTTGGAGCTGTTTTCAAGAGAACATTCATGCGAAAGAGAAAAACAACACTCCATTTCACTGACTTACATACACTTGTTTTAAACCTGCAGGTATGGCCATGTGCCTCAGGTCAAAGGTCATGAAGAGGCCCGTGATTGGCTACGTTCTCCCTCAGCTGTTGGGCTCCCGGATTCAATTGGCTCTTCCCTCTACACCCCTGCCTCTGCACTCAGCTCGCCCTCCGGCACACGCTTCAACTTTAGCACACTTGGTAAACACAAGAAAATTTGCTTTTGTTACTCTAGGGCAGGGGTGGGCAAACTTGACCCTTCCAGGCCACTTTCCTTCAGAGTTTAGCTCCAGCCCTAATCAAACACACCTGAACCAGCTAATCATTGTCTTCAAGACTACTAGAAGGCTACAGGCAGGTGAGTTTTATCAGGGTTGGATCAAATCTCTGCAGGAAAGTGGCCTGGAAGGGCCAAGTTTGCCCATCACTGCTCTAGGGTTTACACTGTAAGATGCACAATATATTGTTACCATATTGATTATGATTATCGACCAGTGTTAATATTGGTGTGTGTGTTTATATATAATTATAATTTTTATATATCTCCACCGATACCGATAAATTTAATGTGCATATGTAATCTTATCAATTACATTTGCTCTCATCTAATGGTTATATAAAGTTAATTTAAAAATATAAAAAAATAAAAACTATTTTAGGTAATCTCTGTTAATCTAGAAAATCTTATATCCAAATCTAGATATCCATGAATATCCATTTTTCATGCAATGCATTATACTGTTGTGAAGTTTAAAAAAATATATTTTTTTGGTTTTATGTGTATTTTTTTAGACAAAATAGTATACATTTTAATATCAACCATTTATTGGTTATCGGCCATAGCATGAAAATAATTACCGATATATAGGTATCACCCTGAATGGTGCATCCCTAGATTATGTGTAAAATATTATTTTAGATAATCGTCTGTTGGATTATTACCCAGTACTCGCAGCAGACTAAATGCAGCTCAAATTGTCATTAATTACTCACCCTTGTGTCGTTCCAAACCCATAAGACCTTCGTTCATCTTCGGAACACAAATTAAGATATTTTTTGTTGAAATGTGAGAGCTCTCAGACCCTGCATAGACAGCAACGCAACTGTAATGTTCCCAGGTCCAGAAACGTAGTAAGGACATCGGTAAAACAGTCCATGTGACATCAGTGGCTCAACTTCAGTTTAGCGAAGCTACGAGAATAATTTTTGAGCACAAAGAAAACAAAAATAACAATTTATTTAACAAATTTTCTCCCCCGAGTTACGTCTTCCACCATTTTAGAGAGTATCACAATGCATACGCACGCTTTCCCCTAAGCGTAAACAACGCTGATTATGCAGATTACATTCATGCGCGTGTTTTCTCCCCCGAACATAAATAACGTTGATTACGTCGATTACGCTCTTGGGTACTCTCCAAAATGGCGGAAGACGTAACTTGGGGGAGAAGAATTGTTAAATAAATTGTTATTTTTGTTTTCTTTGTGCTCAAAAAGTATTCTCGTAGCTTCGCAAAACTGAAGTTGAGCCACTGATGTCACATGGACTGTTTTACCGATGTCCTTACTACGTTTCTGGACCTGGGAACATTACAGTTGCGTTGCTGTCTATGCAGGGTCTGAGAGCTCTCACATTTCATCAAAAATATCTTAATTTGTGTTCTGAAGATGAACGAAGGTCTTACGGGTTTGGAACGACACAAGGGTGAGTAATTAATGACAGAATTTTCATTTTGGGGTGAACTAACCCTTTAAGTTTTAAGTTAAGTTTAAGTTTTCAGTTAGAATTGTCAGTTGTATTGAAAGTTTTAATTTTATGCTTTAACTAAAATATCTACTAGTCTCCCCCTTATTGTGAACTTTGAATGCACATTCATGTCATTAGGTTCAATCTTAGTATTTTTTTAACCCTGATCCCTGTGTTGACAATCCAGGCAGTCCCACCACAGCTTCTCAGATAGCAACTTTGCGCGGCACCAACGGTCAGGGCAATCACGACAACCTGTGCGACCCCTACAGCGATCCACGTCTGAGGAACTCCTCGATGAGCCTGGAGGAAAAGAGCCGCACTATGAGTAGCTCCGGATCGTTCCATGAGGGCCTGGAGGAAGGTGAGACTTCAGAATGATTCTGATGGATCTAAATAAACGATTGTGAATTTGTGCGATTTTTGTGCACTTTGGTGTGTATAAGGAGACTAAATATGAGCTAGTATCACCTGAATGCGTTATTTCTGTCTGCTATCAGAATTTACTATCATAACTTAATCCATAACGTCATGTTTTTGGAAAAGAGGAAATAGACCTGCATTGTTCCGTTAGCTAATAACTAAATGATAGATTGTCATTAATGTTAGGGTTTTCGACAATGTCAGGCTGTAACGTGTGTCCTTACTTGTGCCAAAGCATAAACAAACAAAGAGCGGCTTTGTTGGCCTGGCAGACTTTTCCCCATAGTTAATGTTGATTTGATGATTAACTCACCTGCATTGGCTCAACACCACTTGTCCCAAGGCTCTTTTGCTTTTTGTATTTATGATTCATGCCTTTGTAAGGTAGTGATGGTGTTGATTTCAATGTGCCAGTGAACTTAAGCAGTGGTGTTCAGGCTTGTAAAAAGAACAACAGTTGCTGTTCGCAATGATGCATGTCCTCAATCTAATGTAGTTTTTTTTAAAGGTTATTTTTGCCCAGTCTGTTTGTTACTGGCTTAAAAAGGAAAAAAGTTGTCTCAGAGAGGAATTACTGTTACATAAATTTGTATTTGGGGAAATTAATGTGCACTGCAGAGCTTTAAAAGCACTGTGGTGGCACCATGGTAAAATGGTGGTATTTTGATGTATCATGGTACTGAATGATTACCATATTCAGGTGCCATAAAGGAATTCATATGTATTCAGTAAGGATGTATTACAGTGATAAAAAGTGACAGTAAAGACATTTCTAATGTTACTAAAGATTTCAAATAAATGCTGTTCATTTGAACTTTCTATTCATCAAAGAATACTGAAAAAAAATGATTATGGTTTCCACAAAAATATTAAGCAGCCCATCTGTTTTCAACATTGTTAATAATCAGAAATGTTTCTTGAGCACCCAATCAGCATATTCAAATTATTTCTGAAGGATCGTGACAATAAAGACTTGAGTAATGGCTGCTAAATTTCAGCTTTTATTTAAAATGTCATTCTTGTCTAGGTTTTTTGTCTAGGGTTAAAAATCCCCCTTATGCAATTTCTCTGGACCGTGAAGAAACCATTTGTTCCTTGAGATCAGTCATAAATACTGATCCCTTAGTTTAGTTTAAGCACCACTCGACAGAGTTATTTATTTATTTATTTATTTATTTATTTTCATTTTGAAAATACAAGGAGAGGAACACACAAACTCATAATTCTTTGCGAATATGCAGTGTGATGAAGGGGATTTATAACCTTTTATCGCAAGGGCAAGTTGAATACCCTTTCATCTACAAATGAATTCACAGTACATTTGTTTTGGCACACTTTTGTTTCCTTTTGTTTTTGGTTTGGCAATAACACATATCAAGAAAAAACATCCTTGCACGAATAACTTATCAGAAATATTCTGGCCATAAAGCTATTGTTGACTAAACAATAGCCCGCTAAAAGGTGATAAGCACTTTATGGTGTTTCAGTATGTGCTAGCTTATCTTGCTAATTTTTCATGCTAGTTTTTCAATGGCTCACATACTACTGCAATACAACAATGGTTTTATTTTGATAGTATTTTTCTTCTCGTCACAGTTCATGGCTCATCTTTGTCTCTAGTCTCTAGCACATCGTCAGTTTACTTTACGGTGAGTCAAAAGATTTTGAATTGATGCTAAATCTTAAAGTTCAGTTTCATATGTCCGGGTTGTCTTGCGATACTTTTGTTAGCTTTACAAACTTACAAGTTAGCTGTAAAAACTTGTGTAGAGTTTTCACTGTTAAAGTCAATAGACTTTATAGTCATAAATGTCAGACTTAATGAGAAATTACAAGCAGTTAAGTTAGAGATAAGAGAAATTAACCAATGTTTAAACTGCGTTTATCAGGTAAAGGTAATAACACAAAATCCTCATGGTGACTTGTCTTTCTCTTAAGTGTCTTTCTTTACACAGATTCTCAAAAATCTTTATTCCAAACCATTAATCTTTGTCTTTTCTTCTTTTTCCATCTCTAGCCTGAGGAAAAGGCTCAAACGGAGGTGAGAACAGCGTCCCTTATTTCTTATAATGTAAATTATTGAC
This sequence comes from Sinocyclocheilus anshuiensis, assembly GCF_001515605.1. Taxonomy (NCBI): domain Eukaryota; kingdom Metazoa; phylum Chordata; class Actinopteri; order Cypriniformes; family Cyprinidae; genus Sinocyclocheilus; species Sinocyclocheilus anshuiensis. Next base: position 1,428,457 of record NW_015539924.1, read on the forward strand.
TGGGTTGCACATGGGAGCCTGTAGACTGTCCAAAACACTGTTTTTCTCAGCTGGTTTGTAATTTTAAACACACTTTGATGTAACTCTCTTCAAACCGAAGAGTTGAAAATTTCTGTGTTTGTCATGACGGTCTTCGTGGTAACTGTCCTTGATATCTACTCTTTAATCTTTGTGTTTTATGTCTGCATCCAAAGTTTCCCTTTCATGCTGATCAAGGGCTAGTCTCTCCTTAGCACATTATTATATGAGAAACCACAAACTGGTCTGACATTAGCATCAGAAGTCAGCTTGTGTTTGAATAACTGAATTTAATGTTTGTTTAGATCCGTAAGCTGCGGAGGGAACTGGACTCGTCGCAGGAGAAGGTCTCGACGCTCACAACACAGCTCAGTGCCAATGTGAGTACACTGGACAGTCGTTTTGGCACTATTAACCACAATATACCTTCAATAAACACTGCATCGCTTCTTTCTTTCAACTAGTTTTCATTCATATTCAATTCTAAATCTGCCTAGCATAGCTCTTGAGCATCAAGCATCATTGTGAATAAATCTGTATTTGATAAAAAGTCGTATTGTGAGATGTAAACTGATCCAATCAGGAGATAAGAAGTCACAATTACTAAAATAAAATGGTAAAAATAATTAATAATATATATTTATTAGTAATTATAATAATTATATATATATTATATATATCTATTAAAATTATTTATTTATTTATTTATTTTCAATTTAATAAAGTAACAATTATCTTTATTTTAAAAAAGCCAGGCTTCCATAACATCTGCTACATTTTACCTATATATAAACCCATATATGTTCAGGGGATAAATTGGCAATTTTTAAACTGTGGTGTTATCAAAGATGTTGTTAGTAGTTATAGAAGCGGTTCATGTTGGATTTGTAACATGGTGTAGTCTTGACTTTTGTACAGCTTTAACAGCTGGTAAAATAGTGATTTATTTTTCCGGCTGCCTGCAGTGTATTGAGTATGTGTGTATATTTGTGAGATGCACCTTTAAGTGGAATTACTTGCTCAATAAAACAAATATGACAGCCCCCATTTGGCCGACACAACCTAATGAATCGTCACATCCTAAAACCCCTATCCATCAGTCAGCTCTCATATGGGTTTCACAAACAAAACTAGAGGCTTTTGCCTTTCTGGGGTTTGTTAAAGTGTTTTACGCACGCACAAATGCACCGACTGCTCCTCTGCTTGGACGAAAACCTTTTGAGGAAGCTATATTGGGGGTTATCTGATGTTTGAAACAGCACATGCCCAAACACAAACCTCTGACTCCCTCCGATGGAAGTCATGCAGATCTCCAGTCCCTTGATTATCGGCTCATGTTGCATATGATACGCTTGTTATGTTGTGTACGAGTGTGGTTGCTCATTGTTGGCGGCCACAGCTGAGCAGAAATCTAAGGTGCACGTCGTCCTTGGTGTTTTAGTACGTACGCAGTTCATCACCCCAAAGATGTTGACAGGCAAAGCTAACTCCAGTCGAGCAGTTACCTGGCATCCTCTGAGTCATTACCCATCTTTGAAGAGGGTCTGTGAGAGGACTAAACCAAAGCCTCTCAGGCATAGCAAGAGCCACAGCGGCAGCTCAAAGAACCAGAGTAAATGGAGGAAGCAAGAATTCACTGAGGTGGGCTGAAGATGTTTGAATTTTTAGAGCTGGTTTTTTAATATGATGATGCCTTGAGGGAGTTTGTGATGCTGCTTAGTTTGAGGATTGTGTTTGTGACTCTTGGGATTAAGCTGTTGTTGTTTTGTAGCATGTATAAAATATATATATGCTGTCAAATCGATTAAGCATGATTAATCACATCCAAAATAAAAGTTTGTGCTTGCATGATGTGTGTAATGCGTATATATATATAAATACACACACATGCATGTATATATTTAAGAAATATTTACGTGTGTATATATACATATATTCATATTTACATATGCTTTATATTATATAAAAAATTAAAATATATATTACATATATATCTTAAAATATATACATGTGTGTATTTATATTAAGAATATTCAATTATACTATACTATCCACAATATATGTACATTTATAACTATTTATTGTTAAGATATACAGTATATATATATATAATTTATATTGTATATCTTAATACATATATATAATGCATATATATTATAAATGCATCTTATAATACATATATCAATTATATAAAAATTAGCTTATATTAAAAGCAGAGTATAAATAGTTTATTATATTTATTACCTGTATTAGTAGTGTTTATCATTTTGGAATTTTATTTGTATTTTTTTGTAATATTTGTAGTATTATTATTAGGGATGCACCGATACCGATACTGGTATCGGTATCGGGCCCGATACTGAGCTCTTGTATTCGTACTCGTACTCGTTAAAATGCCCCGATACCAAACGCCGATACCACACAGCATGTGATAAGTGCCATATTCAGACAAAGAAACACCAACAACAGACAGCAGAATGGAGTTAAGGATGTCTACTATGAAGTATATGTATGCAATGAATATAACGTTAAACATTCAGTATTAACGCCTGTATAGCTGATGTGCGCGAGCTGATAAACAAAGCACGCTGAGAGGATTGAGCGCGCGGCGGCGCAGATGCGCGAGCTTGTCGAGTGAATATACCTTTCTCACAGACATCACTGGAAAGTTTGTAGTTCGGTTGGATATGTCAAAAACAAGTAAGTAAAACAATGCAGAAGTTACGTGCATCCCTAATTATTATGAATCGATTTTAGACCTTATTAATTATATTATATTTCTATATTATATGCATGTGTTTTGTGTGTGTGTGTGTGTGTGTGTGTGTGTGTGTGTGTGTAATATTAATTGTCATATTTCAATTTATCTCACAGTTGAAATTAGTATTGTTTATTATGAAAATATATTATGAATACACTTATGTTATCCATATCAGTTATATCGATCTATAATATATTATACTGATTGTTTCTATGTATATGTATGCATGTGTGTATATGTGTGAATATATATAAAAAGCCAATTAAATTATACTATACAATCCACAATATTATATACATTTATACATTTTTATTGTTATTAAATAAATTCATTAATAAGTAAATTAATGAATTTTGTACTACATATAGCAATTATATAAAACATGTCTTATAATAAAAGTAGAGTATAAAATAGTTTATTATATTTATTGCTTATATTAGTAGTATTTATCATTTTGTAATTGTATTTTTACTATTTGTATTTTATTTATTTCTTTATCTTTTTATATTTGTATTTTGTATTTATTTACATAAAAATATTTCTGTATTTATGTTGACATTAGGTGAGGATGTCAGTCTTTAAACTGGCTATTGAGTTTTTACCCGTTTCTTTATCCTCTAAATGTCAGCTTAACAACCCGAGTTCATGCCACAGCTTGTCTTTATCACAAAACATCACGTCTCACAGACATATTTGGATCCATTACTGACAAGCTGCGACCCACATTTTTCTAGAAATGTGATCATACTTTAGTTGACTGCTCAACATCTGGTTTAACTCTACTACTGCTTTGAGTCTTTGTCCATTTATGGCATTTTGCTTAATAAAATAAAACTGGTTTACTTTGTAAATGAAATTGTGTGTGTCCTCAGGCTCACCTTGTGGCGGCTTTTGAGCAGAGTTTAGGAAACATGACCATCCGGCTGCAGAGCCTGACGACGACGGCAGAACAGAAGGTGTGTGTGAGAAAGACTGTGAGTTTTGTTATTTTTGTAGGGACGAGAATTTCTGAAGAAGTCCTCATGACATATTATAACCTAAAATCCATCCCTATGAGGAAAACAGCCTCATTTGGTCTCTAAAAATGTACTATTGTTAAATATAATTGCATATTGTTTAATATCACTTTTTTGCAGGACACAGAGCTGAATGACTTGAGGAAGACCATTGAGCTCCTTCAGAAGCAGAACTCAGCGACTCAAGCCACCATCAATGGAGTCATTAACACACCAGACCCAACATTAACAAACCGCAAGGGTGAGATCTCAATAACTTCAGTACAATAAAAAAAAACAGGATCACATGTATTACCTATGCTTCATTTTTCTTTTTCTTTCTCTCCCTCAGTTTCTCTTGATTCTGTCAACGGGTCGCCTCAGTCCCAGCGAGAGTTGCGGATCCACAGGCAGCCCTCATCAGACAGCGTCTCCAGCATGACCAGCGCCACCAGCCACTCCAGCATTGGCAGCAACCTGGAGCTGGATGCCAAGAACAATAAGAAGAAGAAAAACTGGGTAAGTGCTCAAACCCATCCATCCAATGCAAAAATACCTTCTTTTCTCCTAAAACACGGTTCTCTCCAAGACTGAGCAGACTAGTTAGAGTTAGATCAATGCTAGATTGGATTATGTCTTTCTTTTAACCATTTAAATGTTACATTTTCTTTTCATTTGTGGATGTTTCATGTCATCAGCCTACATGTGGTGGAGGAAAGGTGAATACTTATGTCTTAGAATTAGACTTCTAAACTTAGAATTGTGGGTGATATTCTTGGCTTTGTGTGTTTGTTTCAAACAATTAATCGCGATTAATCGCATCCAAAATAAAAGTTTTTCTTTACATATTATATGTGTGCGTACTGTGTATATTTTTATGTATATATAAATACACACACATACAGTATATATTTTGAAAATATTTACATGTGTGTATATATATATATATATATAAATATATTTAATATCTAAAAATATTTATCTTAAATATATACATGCATGTATATGTATTTATATATACATAATAATATACACAGTACACACACATATTATGTAAACAAAAACTTTTATTTTGGATGCGATTAATCGTTTGACAGCACGATTTGTTTTGAAAGTGTAGAGTAAATATCAGTCATCGATATCATAAATTCATTTGTCCTCTTGCATTCAGGCTGTATCATCTGGTGGAGGAAAATTACCTGATAACTACGTATGCAAAGCTAACGTTGTTGTCGAAGTGTTGATGTTGTTCTGCAGTTTTAGAGCTAGAACCAGTGTTTTTCATCAATAGATTTATCAGATTTATGTTGTGCAGGTGATCTCCTCTCCTTCAGAATGTGTAATCCAAAACACATTTTGCATTTGTATTATAAAATCTGCTAACTGTTCGAGCGAGTGGTTATTTAGCTACATGGTGTTGAATTATGTTTTTTGTCTGATTTTCCCTGTGCTTTCATGTTATGGTACAGGTATATGAGGTAAGGTGGGATAAATGACTCCTTCGGAATATCCTTTTATATTTCTGGAATGTTTTAAAGGGATAGTTTATAAAGATAAACTTTAAAAAGGATATTAGCTACTAACAGCTGTGTGTTGAAGGTTTCGTAGTAACAGATTTGTTTTTTCCACAGCTGCGGAGCTCCTTTAAACAAGCATTCGGGAAGAAAAAGTCTCCTAAATCGGCATCCTCTCACTCGGACATTGAAGAGATGACCGACTCTTCTCTGCCATCTTCACCCAAACTCCCCTATAACAGCTCAACGGCCTCTTCTCCCATGATACGCAACTCCCACTCCAACTCCCTGTAAGCTCCTCACATCAACAACAACAACAATAATACTAATAAAAATGTATTATTATTATTATACATTTATTTATTTTAATTAACTTATTATAATAAATATTATAATAATATCTGTTCATAAAAATTGTTTTGCAACCCATATTTCCTATTTTTATTTCATGCCAGAATGAGTGTGCAGAAGTTAAATTAAATTAAAATAATAATATATTGTTATTTATTATTATTTGTTACTATTTATTATTTATAATTGTGTATTATTATTATTATAAATGTATCTACTAAGCTCCTCACATCAACAACAACAACAATAATACTAATAAAATGTATTATTATTAATGTTGTTATTATTATTATTATTATTATTATTATTGTACATTTATTTATTTAATTAATAATTTATTGTAAATTATTATTTTATAATAATTTATAAATTATAATTTATTACAAAATTTATTATTTATAATAAAGAGTGTATCCTTATTATTATTATTATTATAAATGTATCTATTATCTAATTATCTAAGTTATTTTTTTCTTGTTTTAATAATAATAATAATAATAATAACATTATTATTACTAATCAATGTATTATTATTTCTTATTTTTCTATAATAATAGCCCGATTCCTTTTGGTCTTGGTTCAGGAAGCACACCTTTAACCAGGAGTTTTCTGAAATATTTGATTTTCTGGAAACTTCTTAAGCCTCATTTTGGATGGAAGAAAGATTTCTAATAGACAAGCACCATTTAAAGTGTGATTTAGTCTAGAACTAGGTAGTGTTTTTTGGAAAATACCACCCATTTTGTAAACTAAAAAGTTACACACACCCAAATTTTATGTTGCTACAGAGTAACTCTCAATGTGATGGCACTTTATAAATGTCCAATGCAACGTGGAACACCCTCAGAGTTTCTCTCATGGTTGATATGTGTATGTTCATAGTCCTCAACTGTCCTCGCTGCCTGCACACGGGCCTGTCTGGGGCTGTAGCAGCAAGTCCATGAGGTCTGCCTCACTGGCACGGTAAAGGGAATGGCACAAACAATACCAATATTTCTCAATCTCTGATGATCAGTTCCCTGAATAAAATGCCAAGAACAGATGTTCAACCAATGACCCCTACATTAGTCATTCTGAGCAATTAACAGTTTTAAAACACTATATGCCCTGATTCATAAATAATTAAGTATTGTTTCTATTTCCAATTCTTGCACTACTTCCACAGTTCATTGATGGAAAATTTCACTGTTAATCAATATTTAATGGTTTGTGATTTTTTTTTCATTGTTTTGATTCAAATTACAAAACAATGAACTAATCTTAAAAACAAAACACCACAATAATTTATTTTATTTGTTTGTGTGTGTGTGTGTATATATATATATATATA
>NW_015539924.1:1435514-1461640 GCF_001515605.1 Sinocyclocheilus anshuiensis
GCATTGTTTGTTTGGTATTTAAGTGTTTTTTGTTTGTTTGTTTAGATTTTGCTTTGTTTTTTTATCTTTGTTTTGTTATACTGTTTTCTTATTTGTTTGCATTGTTTTCATTTTTGTTTTGTTTTTCCCGCTGATGTGTTTTAAATTAATCTTGTTTGTTTTGTTTTCTGTTTGATATTACGTATGTGTTTGTCACAGGATTTCAGAGTGTACGGACAGCGAGGCTGAAACAGTCATGCAGTTGCGCAGTGAACTGCGTGATAAAGAAATGAAACTCACAGACATCAGATTGGAGGCTCTCAGCTCTGCCCACCAATTGGACCAACTACGAGAATCCATGAACCGCATGCATGTGAGCATCTGCTTTGACGAGACAATATGTTTAAAGGGACAGTTCACCCAAAAATGAAAATTCTGTCATTAATTACTCACCCTCATGTCGTTCCAAACCCGTAAGACCTTTGTTCATCATCAGAACACAAATTAAGATATTTTCGATGAAATCTGAGAGCTCTCTGACCCTGCATAGACAGAAAGGGAACTACCACATTCAAGGCAGTAAGGATATCGTTAAAATAGTCCATGTGACATCAGTGCTTCAACTGTAATGTTATGAAGCTACGATAATACTTTTTGTGCGCAAAGAAAACAAAAATAACCCTTTAATACAGTACATGCTTATACTCAAACTTAATCATTCAATATGTTTGACATGGAGGCCAATTTTGTTACTTAATTCTGTCATAAAATCCATTTTATCCTAACAGATTGAGATTGAGAGGCTGAAAGTGGAGAATGACAGATTAAAGTTGGAGAGCCGAGGCAGTGGTAGGAGAGCTCCTTCTCAGATGTCCATCTCCCCTTCTTCTGTGGGCCTTTCTTCTCAACTCAGCCTCACAGAATCCACCAGCTTAGGTAGAAAAGACTTCTTAACTTCAAAAATTATATTTTTGTGGCATTGTAAGTTATTGAAATTCTCTGTTGAATTATAGATATGTTGCTAGAAGACAGTGGAGATGGAAGTTCCTGGAAAGAGGGACAGCATGCGAAGGTTGTGGTCAGTCTGGAGAAAGATCCAGAGTGGAAAGAGGTACAACTCAAGACATTTCAGCAAAAATAACTCAATGATCTCATCAGTGTCACTTCAAACACTTCTTTGTACTGCTTTTGGCAGGAGTGCAGACCTTCTCAGTTCTTGCTGGGCTGCATTGGTGTCAGTGGAAATACCAAATGGGATGTCCTAGATGGTGTAGTCAGACGACTCTTTAAGGTACAAAAACTCTTTTACTTAGAGTTTAGAGACCTTTAAGCCGAAATCTTATGAAAAAAACACGTTCCTGTCACTCCAACAGGAATATATCATCTACGTAGATCCTGTCACGCAGTTGGGTCTGAACACTGACAGTGTGATGGAGTACAGCATTGCAGACATCTATCGCACCAGTGATGCAGATACACCAGAACTTCTGCCATGCGGTTATCTTGTGGGAGAAAGCGACACCATCTCTGTCAAGTTGAAAGGTACGACTGTTGCTCTTTTAGAAGCAACTAGTTTTGAAAACATGACACCACACCATTGAAATACATTGACGACAGGTCTCTGACAGTTTCCTCATGACTGAAGCCTTGTCTCTCCATCTGCAGACTTGTCTGTCAATAGTGAGGACAGTTTGGCGTTCGAGACGCTAATTCCGAAGCCAGTTCTGCAGCGATACATCTCTCAGCTGGAGGAGCACAGACGAATCATCTTTTCAGGGCCTTCTGGCACAGGGAAGAGCTTTCTAGCCAGCAGACTGGCCGAGTACTTGGTCCTAAAAGAGGGAAAACAGCTGGAACATCAAGCAATCGCCACTTTCAATGTTGATAACAAAACTACTAAGGTCAGTTAATCTGATTGAATAAATAATACAAAATTTAATGACAGGTTTATATCCTATTCACTTAATAATTTTCTTTGTAAACAGTGAGAAATTGTAGGCAGCTGATTTATTCAGCAATTTAATAGATTCTGAACACTTTTAGTGTTACAAAACTCCAAGGTTTTTCTTTCAGCATGTTGCAAATTTGAAGGTTCAGGTAATAATGCACAGTGTGGTTTATACAGGAGCTGAAGCAGTACTTGTCCAACCTGGCAGACCAGTGTAAAACCAATGTACATGCTGTTGACATACCTGTGGTGCTTATACTAGATAACCTTGACCATGTCACCTCACTGGCCGAGATTTTCAACGGCCTGCTCAACTGCAAGAACCACCAGTGGTGAGCAACACAACACATCATTATGGCAATGATTTTAACTGTGAAAATGCAGTTTTTTTGTTTACATTTTCATGTTTCATGGTAGATTAAATTGTTTAATTGTATTATTTTCTACAGTCCTTACATCATTGGAACCATGAATCAAACCCCATCACCCACTCCAAATCTACAGCTTCATCATAATTTCAGGTATCATCTCATTCAGATTTTAATTTACTACTATTTTGTCATATTTGTAATATTTTTGATAATATTTATATTTAATTAATTAATATTTTAATATTACTATTATTAAAATTGTTTTCTTTATTTAATACATACATCATTATATATATATATATATATATATATATATAATATATATGTTTATGCTATATACATATGTTTGTTTTATATAGCAAATATAGGCTGCATATATCTGATAAGAATACAGTAAAAACAGTCATGTTGAAATATTACTACAATTTAAAAGAAGTGTTCTCTATTGTACTATATTTTTGTATTTTACTATATTTTGTACTGAATTTTTCATGTGATGTCAAAGCTAAATATATTTAGCAGCCATTACTTCAGTTTTCAGTGTCACATGATCCTTTAGAAATCATTCTACGCTCACAAGTTTAAAAAATATATATGTATATATATACATATAATATATATATAATTTATACAATTTAATTTTTCTGTGTATTATATAGCATATATAATTTGGGATAGCTAATTGCTATACCTCAACTCTCCACAAGAGGTCCTGCAAGCATTTCTCAACACTTATTTTGCTCAAGCTCATAATACATGGGTAAAGGTGGATCCAGTCTTGTACTTGGTCTCTTATTTCAGATGGGTTTTGTGTGCCAATCATATGGAGCCGCTGAAAGGTTTTCTGGGTCGGTACCTGCGACGGAGGCTTCTAGAAACCGAGATCAGCAGTCGTGTGAGGAACGGCGAGCTAGTTAAGATTATTGAGTGGATCCCATGTGTTTGGCATCATCTCAACCGCTTCCTGGAAACACATAGTTCTTCTGATGTCACAATTGGTGAGTGTGGAAACAGCCAATCACAATCACCCATATGCCTACCTTAGAATTTTTCGACTCTTTCTAATGTTGTTTCATATAAATAAATCACTCTTTTCTTATGTATGAAACTAACTGGCTTAATATATTGATTCATGTAAAACATCTTTTGTCCACCACAGGACCTCGACTCTTTTTGTCCTGCCCAATGGATGTTGAAGGCTCAAGAGTGTGGTTCACCGATCTGTGGAACTACTCCATCATCCCCTACATGCTGGAGGCTGTCAGAGAAGGGCTGCAGGTAAGGTGCCTTCCATCATATGTCTATCATTACAATATTGGGATGCTAAAGCAAACAAACAAATAATTGTCTGTTTGTTCTGCAGATGTATGGGCGTAAGGCAGCATGGGAGGACCCGGCGAAGTGGGTGATGGAGAGCTTCCCTTGGGTGGCAAGTCCACAGCAACACGAGTGGCATTCCCTGCTGCGACTTCGGCCAGAGGACGTAGGGTTCGAAGGGTACAATATATCTCAGGAGGGCAGTCCAGGCAAGCAGCCTGCTCAGGGAAAACCAGAAGAAGACCCACTCGTAAGTTATATAAAGTATTTAAATTGTATCTTCATAGTTCTTACTTATGAAGATTTACCATGTAATATCCTGTTCCTATTACCACAGATGAATATGTTAATGAGGTTGAAGGAGACAACTCACTGCGCAGGGACAGAGAGCTACGACAGTGATTCCACCAGCAGACACGCTGAACTCTTCTGAGACTTTTTAATATCAGATTCGTCTTTTATATGAATCTACAAGGTGCTGGTAACCTGTAAAACAGGGTGCTGGAAACCCTTAAAAAAATTATTATTGCTCAGTAAGTCACATCACAGCCTAATCATCACCTGAAATGCAAGAAAAAACATGTTCAAAAAGTTTAATATTCATCAAAGATCGTCATTTCCTGAAATGGACACTAGATGGTGGTATAAATGTGTTCAAAAAGGAGATAAACCTAGTTGAGATGTAGCAACTCCATGACTGTTGCTAATTCATGTTTATTTTCAGTCATATATTCAACTTTCTAAATAGTATCTAATGTTGGGTGACTTTTATGTACTAGTGAACAACTTTGGTGCTGAACTTTATAATAATGCCTTTCAAGACTTGTTGAGACAGGCTAGCTTATGTCTTAAAGATCTGTAACTTTATACAAATGCAAATAATGCAAGGACATTATAGCCTTCCAATGGTGCACTATCTGTGGGACCTAACAGAGATATAGTTAAATATGAACTGTATTGTGGTTGCTTTTCACCAACAAAAAAGTGTTTTGGTAACACTTGCATAACATAAAGATCTGTTTGGAAAAGTATCGATAATATTAAAGCAAATTTTGTGCCAGGAGCATAGTTTGTGCCTCTTTATCTTGTACAATATTCTCTCTGCAATATTGTTACATTCAAAGAATATTTAACTTCATCACAACAGAATCTGGTAAAATTTGAGTCAATAACAGAAAAGGTTTCACCAAACAATCTCAATGAATAAAAACTATTACGGACAATATAGTGGCATTATTGCAATACTGTTGATATCAGGAAGACTTGAAACCAAAACTTACTACACTTCTTATAGATTTGTATCAGTCTACAAGGACAGCTGCATAAAATGAGTCTGCTTTGTTCAGTGTGAGAGTATGTTAAGGGGAGAAAGAACCTTCTGTGAATCATTAAGGTCTATACTGAAGATCTTGGGGTAGTTATGCATTCAAAATGATTTGGCACAAGGATCTGTGTGATGTGCTTTAGTCTGAATATCGAGGGTTAGTGTGTCTAATGTGGCAAACGTTTGCATAAAGTCCAAATAGATTACTGAGAGATGTTTTATTTGAAAGATTGCATTTAACTAGAAAAAGTTATTTTTTCAAAGGTTCCTTTTAAAATGATTTTCTAGAACATGTTTTAATAGAAGACCTTATGCAGTATTTCTTAATTTAGTTTTTTCTGTTAGATCTCACCAAATAATTTGCTGTGCTTTAAGTACGGCCAAGATTTTTTTCTTCAACACATGAAAACTTTTGTGTGGAAAACAATTCAATGAGTTTATAATTAATAATAATAAAAAAAGCAAATAGTGTCTACTTTCCCATAAATTGATGATAATTTTAGAAAACAAAAGACTGAATTTTGATTGAGTTTGTGTATATTTTCAGTTGTAATATATTGTAAATATTTGCCTCATGTTTTATTTGTTTGTGTAGTCTTTAAGGGGAATTGTTTTATGTAAAGTTGTTGTTGATGTTTAATGATCTTTTTCAGTGTCAAGTCGACTTAGTGATTGCATGTGACCCTTTTGGCATACATTTGATTATTTTCCTCTCCAACTGAGTCTTGTCAGTTACTCAGTGGCAAACTGTCAACAGTTGTGTTTTTTTCAGTAGCTGTGGAAGGAGTGAGCAAGTAGTGACATTGTTTCATTGATCCATGATTATTATTGCCATTGATTATTGGCAGGTCTGATAATATTATATAATGTTATAATATTAATAATAAATCTGATCCATTTTTAAATGTTTTAACTTAAGTAGTTTGTCAAAATGGATGCAAATATTGCTTTTAGGTGAAGAAAATTTTGCATAATTTTAATTTGGTAAAAAATCATATACAGCCTGTTGTATCTGACCATGCATAAATGTTCATTTCAAGGCAGACAAAAACGAACATTTTGGTATTTTGCTTTGGATTTTTAATTTGTAAAAATATTTTTTCACATGTATATACATTTTTTACAAAAAAAAAAAAAAAAATCTCAGTATACAAAATAATATAAGACTTTTAAGTTAGAAATGTGCATTCTACGTATTTAAGATGATAGACAAAGTATCCCAAATCATTAAGAAAGATTATAATAATCTTGGTATAAAAGCTCCATACAAAATATTCATACAAAACACTATACAAGCTGCCAAAAACGCAGCGGTTACGACGTTCTCTCTTAAACTGAAAGGTTTCCTATGAAGTTCACACAACTACCGTGTCAAACAAGACCACTTTTCTGAAAGTTTTCCTCCAGTTTTGTATAAACATAAGTCATTAAAAATTAGCACAGTCTGCTTAATGATTATGACACGGTTATTTCCTCGTCCTCTGATTCTGAGAAGTCTGAGTGCTTGCTGGAGATAGAAGGCGAAGTGAAATGTAAATCTACGTTGAGCTCGTGATCCCCGCGCGGCTGACAGAAAGGCGCGTGCGGGCTTTCTCCCAGAGCCGCGTCAGTTTCAAACTTTTTTCCAACGTCGCTCAGGTCAGGATTAGGGTTCATTTTCGTCGGTAATGTTTGTTCTCTGCAACCTCCTGACGACAGAAGCTCTCTTTCTTTGGAATTGCGCCATTTCATTCTTCGGTTTTGGAACCAAATTTTAACCTGATGAGAAAGAGTTCGCAAGACATGAGCACACCAGTTAACCTCAGACACCCACAAAGGTACGATACAAAAATATGTTTGTGGACAACATCAGCTTACCTGAGAGTCTTTAAGGCCAAGTTTCGTCGCCAGTTTCTTTCTGTCTGGTTTGCTGATGTACTTCTGTTTCTGAAACATCTTCTCCAACGCTTTTCGCTGCACGTCAGAGAAGACGGCCCGTCGAAGCATTCCTCTCCTCGGCTTCCCTCGAGCCGTGAGTGGCCATGCGAAAGTTCCGGGAATAGGCACTGCTGAAGACGATGCTATAGGAAACAACCAAACAAACTCTTTTAAAAACAGTGTTTCTCTCAAAATAAGCTAATACGAGTCTTTTCTAAGAACAGGAAGTAGTCTTTGGGCTTGGAACGAAAGTTGGGCTTTAATGTTTTTTTTTTTTTTAACAACCGTTTGAGTGATATGGAACGAGGAAGCTAATTAGCACATTGCTTGGTTCCCAAAAGCATTGGTATGGTAACAAGGGCGAGCAGTCATTCAGAGCGCTCCAGTGAAAGATAGAGGTGCTAATGAAGCGTGGACGGTAATTGTGTAGTAATGAACTGACCGAAAAAGGCTTAGGACAGGCCACTAAAGCCATATATTACGGCCACAAAAGAGATTTACACTTAAAAACTAAACACAACGGCATGCCAGGGACATTTTGAGAATACTGATGGCGGGGGACTATGTTTGCCCCCAAATATTTTCATTAAATGGACACGAAAAGCCATTCATACTGCTGAAGTTGTTTTGTTGACGTATTCACACCGCAGTGAAAAGAATCAGTCTATTATCGTCGGTCTGAATGAGTGCACGATCCACAAGGCTGTTTGTAGCCCGCATTCATTGGATTGATGGACATGAAGCTTAACGCAAAATAGACCCACTTTTATTGGTTTTATCTGAGGTATACTTAGCTTTAACCAATATACAAATATAGTTTTCGAAATCATTACTCTGTTTAGAGTAAATTTTAAGAAACTGTTATAATCCATTTATATTGCTACTAGTGAACACAGTAGCCTAATTAAGACTACTACACCCTGTTAAGCAATTTTCATGCTGCTACATGAGACCAAAACTTTTGCTTGGACTTCCCGTGAAGACTCCCCACACTCTATGTGGTCTTGTGAGAATATTGAAACACTGAATAGAAGCTAATAGGGGAATTAGTCCATGACTGGTAAATGCCTATCAGCAGCATGCTTAAGTCAACGACGGGTCTGTGTGTGGCTGCCCAGAGGGAGCTGACCAATTGGTCATGGTGCTGAAAGCATTGTTGCCAATCAGTAACTAAGTACACTGGCTCGGTGGGAAAAGGCAGCGATGAAGAGACGCCAACAGTTTGCTTGTGAGAGCGGACCCGCCTTAAATTGGGACCATGACAATTCCGGCTAATTTGTGGATTAGGGGAAGCGGTGCAAAATGTCAGCAGTCACTGCGTTTGCTAAATAGGGCATCAAATTAGCGAGACTGATTCCACAATGTCCTACAAATTCCAGCATTGGAAGCAGATTCTGAAGGCCCATCAGTTTGACCGAATTAAGAAATGACACAGCGATTTTTTTTAGGAACCCACCTGGGAAATATGATGCTCTGATGAATGGGTGGAATGAGCCGTCAAAACATGGGAACGGGAATGTTTTCGCATTCATCCCTTGCACTGAAGGTGGTGGTGAAGCTATGACACAAAATAAAGCGGACTTTAAATGAAATGTACAAGTTGAATGTGACATATGCGTTTACAACATAAATGTCGCTAAGTTCTTAATGAGCGTATTTTAAACAAAACATTCAAGACAGTTACTCTTTTTGATGCTTTATCAGCAGTATAAAGTTGCTAGTTTATAAACATAAGAGAAACCTACCGTTTCGTGTTGTTGACGCGAGAATCGCATTCACTCCAAACTTCAAGTAATTTGGATCGTTTGAAATTGATGTTTGTGGAGAGCTTGATCTTTTTGGCAAAGATGTAGACATGGCGACGTGGACTGCGGAGGAGTTGTTCAGAGTTGTGGCTCCTGTGGCCGGAGGAGATGCGCTTGGAGACGGGATGCTCCTGTGCATGAAGGCGGCAGGTCTGCTGATGCGCAACAGGTCCTCCACCAGGAAACTCGAGTGCGTGGTGAACGCCGACTGTAAAGTGGGAGGCCAGGAAAGAGCCGCCGAGGGCCGCAGAAAGTTTGGATACATAGCAGGTGGCGCAATAACACTTGGCAACATCATTGCACCGTTTTTTGTTGAAAATGACAGCGAGGAATTCACGTCCTGCAACTCTCTCACTGCAGAGTCTTGCGTAGATTAGAGTCCAAAAGGGCAGAATGAAGGAGTTCTTGCCCGTCCCTCTCTTTTCCAGGGGTTTTATAGTGGACCGCTGGAGAAGCCTTTTCATGGGTGACAGCTCTAACAATGAAGTTCAACCAAATTCTCCACGTGAGTTCCGTTTACTCTAGAGGCGGCGCGTCCTGATTGGACAGAAGAAATCTGTCACCACAAGCAAACCGCAGACAACGGACTTTTAGGGAAAAAAAAACCCTTGGAGTCTAGTTGATCATCATCATAGTCTTGCCGTTACTTATATTGCAATAAAAACACTTTCTGCTTTGCCTACGAAACGCAATTTATTTTTTATATTACATCTTTGAAACATAATAAATTAAAGGAAAACCAGGCTCTAAAAATAACCAATATAATGAAAAGGGGGGGATAATCATTTTAACTGCAAACTTTGAAGTACAATAGTGCTGGGTTAACCTGTTAAGTTAGGCCTAATTAGGCTACTAACGTTATTCAACCAATTTAATTTCAACTATCACTGAAAAATTCTCTGAAAATACGTGTAGTAATGACAAAAAGGTTACAGATGAAGACATTTTACGGTATAGCCTATTTTACGGCTATACTGTCCAGTGTTTGTAAAATAAATTAATAAAAATGCTAACGCAGGATAGCTACACTGTCAAATTATTTTTTCGAAGTTGTAAATAAAACAAAGAATATTGGACTACATATAAGAAAATACTACTAAATACAATTTTTTTTCAGTGTAGTAGTTGCCAACCTCTCTTTTCTGCTCATAGATAGATAGATAGATAGATAGATAGATCCGGCATAACAATTCTAGACAACATTTCTTTCCTCCATGGTTGACTGAATTAGGCTACACAGGTCACACACATTTTCTTCCATTGAGTTACAGATAATAAAAAAGAGGAATTTCATTGTGTGAGGAGCTGGGTCAGAGAACATGCTGCGCCACACGTGGATAAGGTTTAATGTGCTATGGCAAAGCACAACCTTTCAAGTTTTGCTGCTAAACCGCAGGGGGAAAATGGCCAACGCCTACTGATAAAATATCTTATAAAACGAGAAAAAGTGCGAACAAAAGGATTTCTCCTTGGAGGCTTTTATTGGGACAGACGCTCTCTTCTGTCAGATGCACCAAAAGAGGTGAATCCCTAAGCCTGTGGGCTAAGACCTGTGACTAATGGCGTTTGACCGCTGCTCTGTCAGGATTTGTCCCACTGTCCATTCATTTTCTTGCAGCTACCTTCACATTTATCTCCGCGGAGTCAACTCGTGCGCTTTGATTTGGACAGAAAAAAGGCGAGGGGAAGACAGTCCGCGTGAGCCCTGGGCGATGACACGGCGAGTAAATCTCCATGAAATTATGCGCCCGGCGTTGCTCTTTCGCACAAATGGATTGTGATACTGGCTCTTTAGACAATATTTCAGAACTTTTTTAAACGATATCAGCTTGACAGCCGTCTTAGTCCATCTTAAGAAGTCTTAGCAACCATCTTAGTAAAAGCAGAGAAGTCTCTGTTGGGGGCATCGCGCAAGTAATTTTGGGACAGCTGTAATTCCCTCATTACGGCCCAGTAGATATCCCTAGCTTTTTTACTTTGGCCAACACAACCAGAACTTAAAATAGTAGTTGTAGCTTTATTATCAAGCTACTAATCAATCTATCTTGAATCACATTAGTGATAATTTCTCCATTGAATGCAACATTTTTGTTGACAGCTTTTGCTGCAGCTTAAACAAGTATTAAAATCTATCAACACGCCAATAACAGACCCACAAGTGATTAGCATGTAATTATTCCAGTTTTACCAAATAATACGACCGTTAGATTTTCATCAGTTGTTTTTAGCACCGCCCGGGGCAGTCGTATTAAGACACCTCATCACCTTCAGAAAACCCAAAAGGACTTCTGCACGTTCAAAGCACTTTATTCTTTCTCTTGCACTTGAAAATCCCTCTATTGTACCTATCAAGCAGATGGTTTGCAGGAAATATAGCTTAGCTTTGGTGACCGAAACTAATTTCTGCTTGCTTTTCAAGCCATGGCATGATTGTTTTCTCTTTACCAATTAGAGTGAGTGCAGCTGGTCGGGCGCTGAATTAAACCCATTAAAGACACATTTCTAAGATATTATATCCACATAAATGTGCCTTCCCTCCTCCGGACACACATTAACGCTTTTGCATTACAGGCTGTGCTGAGGCCATTCTCCTTGGTGAGCTCAACGGCATAAACCGATAATGATTTGGCATCATTTTATTATCCGCATTCTGTAGTTTTGGTCTCTATAAGCAACTTAAGTGAAATGGCAATGCAATGATTAAAGCACTTTAAAAACAGTAATTTTAACAGAAAACGAAAAACTTGGCAGTAAAACTCAGTACTTTTATAATATTATTGAAATTTATGTTTTTGTTTATAGAAAGTAGGCTACTCATTATAATGTATGGGGGAAGATAAAAACAATTATAATAGTTCAAATATGTTGGTAGGCTACAATAATACTATTCAATTAAATTACATGTAGACCAGTCAGGAACAGAAAAATATTAAGCCACTAAAATCTCATAATGCCTGTTTTGTCACTTTTTTCTTTTGCTAATTTCATTATTTATGGAACTTTTTACAGAGTAATAATAACCCAATGCAAATTATGATTAGACTTTTTTAATTGAATTAATATTTTTAAGTAACATTTTAACACTGCATTTGAGTCTGGTTTTATCACCTTAAGCCGCCCTTCGTGCAAACCCCTTTTAGACAGACCCAGCATCTGTTTCTGTAGATCCGAGGACGGCAGAAAACTGAGGAGATTAACCAAGACCCAAAATACAGAAAAGCATTGACAAGCATTAAATTGATATTAACTCTGCATTAAACATAACGCCGGAGCAAACATAAGACTGCAGAACAAAGCGTGTTGATTTGCGTCAGACAAAACACCTGTTCTGTTCAGACAGCTTTTGCGCAACACGTCTCTGCAGCCTCACAAATCACCAAATGGAGAAACATTTGTCCGGTAACTTGAAGACCAGTGTTAGGTTGTAATTTGGCTTTGAAGCATGTTTTGGTTAAATGATTATTAATTACATACTTTAACTACACTATAAATTAGTTAGACGACATAGGTTATATATATATATATATATATATATATATATATATCATCGCGAATGAAAACGAGGCTGTTAGGAGGCGCACGTTCAGTAATGTTTAGCTATAATGTTACTTTTGATCGTTCAGGTTGCCAAAAACCCTAAAAAAGTGTATTTGAAAAATCAGAAACTATTGAGGTGACAGAGGTGAAAAGGTGACAGAAAAAAAATTCTTGAAAACAGCTGTGAAAATTAGACTTGATCTATAGATTATAAGAGAGTACAACCTAGCAAAATAAGGATCACTTCAAATAATTAGGGAATAAATTTAGCTTTTGTAGGTTTGTGATATATGTTTGGCTTTTTATATCCCACGATTAACCATTGTAAATTGAGCAATCAATCTTTATATGCTCAATACATGATGTGTATGCCTATTTTAAATTTAAATGTAAACTTTTTTCCATTTCCTTAATTTAAGACTTACATTTTAGAAGATATCATCATTGCATAGTAGTCATTAAATGCTTTGATAGAAACACAAGCATGATTAAAATGTTTAAAATTATGGGTGGGTTTGTGTGTATTTCAGTTTTTGTTGATTTTCTTAGATAATTAGGATGCAAAATTAAAATCAATTTCCCATGGATAATATATTTCTCATCCTCTGTTCTTTTAAAGATAAGACTTCGTTTAAATACATTACAATACAATACCCATCAATAGCTAATTCACCATATGCATTTAAAAGAAAACAACAAGCTTTTGAGATTTAAAAAAATCTCACAGAATCTGTTCATTAGATTTAAATTGGTCATGGGAGCTCAGGCCACATCAACGTGAAAAATGTATTTTCTTCTCATTTTAATCTCATAAAGTTTCACAGTTACGGCAAATCTCTTCAGACTCCTCAGCACCTGTCAGGTTGTTTTGAAATAAAGCTTGTAAATGGCTCTAGTTAAATTGTGTTTCTGGGGAAGCCCAAGCGTTGCTACGCAGCCTGAAAAAAGGAACAATCCTCGTGGTTGTCAAGACCACTTTAAATTAAGGGCTTGTTGCTAACAAGCAATCACTGCTGCAAATAAAATGACCCGTGGTCATGCTAACCTGTGCCATTTTTCTTGCTGACGCTCATAATAGAAAAAGCCACTCAATGAGCTTAAAATGGGACACAAACAACAAAAAAATTCAGTGCTTGGAGGGAGGACTCCCTATTTAAAGCTAAATGCTTGTATGGGGCTGTAGGGTGGTGTTGAGAGTTTGAGCCCATTAGCACAATCTTTAGCTTTGTTTTAGACCTGAACTCAGAGAGCAGGGGAGAGAACCTTGTCGAAAGGCTCCTATTGAGTACGCCTGATAAGTTGAACATGGGGCAAAGCAGACGTAGCTGAGGCGCTTGTGTACTGAGGAGGAGCTGGGGTTGTTCGCTGGCCACTTGAATGGGGGACGCCAGCGCCCGTTGGCTGGCTGGTATTGATGTGGTTTAGCCGAGTAATCGGATTGAAAGTGAGCCACGGTATTTGTGTCAGTTCACATTTCGTCAAATGCATAATATGCATGGCCTTGGCGTGGGGATTCTGTATTGAGACTTTGGCTTGCAATTCAGCGTTATGAAAAGGCAAAGCCTCATTTAATTCAAATATAACTCTCACTCGACCATTTACAGATTGCTATATTTGCATAACAGCAAAGAACTTTTGCCTTTTCAAGGCCTGGCTGTGTGTGTGTGTGCGCAGGTCCTATTCCTGCGCTTCTCCCTGGTCAGGCCTTAAAAGGGGAAAATGTACGCAAATGTGCGAAATAAACGTGTACATTGTGAAGGAGTGGGTTTTCTCACAGGGATAAGCAAACAGGGGTAAGGGTGAGAAGACGTTAGACGCTGACATTTAGCTTTTTTCCCACTGCAGGAGCAATATGTCGAGTCGGACAACAAAGCAAAAGTACTACGGTGGTGTAATTCGCCTTAAATGACGTGCACTCTCACACGGTGGCGGTTTTGAATGGGATTTTGTTGTGGACTCTGTTACGTTTCAGGTTTTTTAATCTCTCTTTTGTTGAATGCTCATTTGAACTGTAATTATGTATTCTTTGGATTATAATTTACTTTCTAAAACACAAAATTGTAATAATCATTTAAAAAATGTTCATGAACAACAAAAAAAGCTCCACTCTATTGCCAAAGGAGAACTAGTTCCACAAAGACCACAAACTTTTTATCCTCTTGAAATAACCCAGAAACCAATATGTTTATGTATATATAAAAATAATATTGTGACATTATTATAGTAAGTAACACTTATAATCTCCAAAGAACCATACAGACAGTGTTGAGGAGTAACGGTGTTATGTAATTTTGTTATAAAATAAATGTAACTGTAATCCATTACAGTTACTGAGAAAAAATGTGTAATTAAATTACAGTTAAAGTTAATGATTTTACAAAGGGGGTTACATCTGAATCTTTTTTGCAAAAAGCTAGGATATGTTGAATAATATTAATTTGTTGCTTTGCCTGTTTTTGATGTGTACAATGCCTCCTGCCATTTAAAAGCAGTTTAGTAAAGTGATGCTTTTGATTAGTTCTCTTGTTTGAATTTGCTGAGTTCTACTGTAAGGTTAATGCTGCCTGGTTTAAATGTTTGAAAATGAAACAATTGAAAACATTTGTTAGAAATTTAGAAAAGTAATCAAAAATTTAATCAGTTACATTACTTTAATAAAGTAATTGAAATAGTTACACTACTTATTACATTTTGAATAGGGTAATTTATAATCTGCAATCTATTACATTTCCAAAGTAACCTTCCCAACACTGCATACAGCCAACTCAAGAACTCTATACAAACAAAAATTCAGATGCTGCAAAGAACCATTCAAGAAGCTTTATTTTGTGTAGTACCTACACATCACAAAAAGAAAAAGACACCTTATAAAGTGGCTGGCCAATGACTAATGTAAATAAAAACTGATGTTTCAGTCCTCAAACATGTATCAAAATGAAACATCTCAGAGGAGATGGACCCAAAGAAACTCTTTTTGTCACCTATTAGAGTAAGAAAACTTAAAACATATTAATACGTATATTTATATAATTCAAATAAAAAAAGAATAATAAAGGTAGCCCTATAAAAAAAAACCTTCAATTATATTAAAAATACCCTTAAATTAAAAAATGGCAAAATTATATCTTCCCCGACTGACAATACATTTTTATTTAAAAAAAATTATATATTTTTTATTTTAAAAGTGAACCAGAAAATTGGATTTATTCTTCCTCAGTTCAGTTGAGCATTTTTTTTAAAAAGGAGACCTGGATCCTTCTTGATGGACAACCTGGAGCTGCTCCTGCTGAAAGCAAATAACAACATACACAATCAATATATAGAGTACCATTGAAGAAGACATTCATGGTACTGGATCATTGCACCTTAAAAACCAACTCCAAGTTTTCACTGTGAACTAGACACCACTTTGGCTGGTGTAAGAATGATTTCCCATCCTCATTCCTGGAAAAGGCCAGACCTTTGAACATGTCTCCATTTTCATAATCCATGTCCTAGACTTTCATGTGTTCACCACCCTCAACTTCCAAAAACAGACGCGACAGTATCGCTTCTTCCGGAGGAGAGTGAAGGGTGGGAGAGGTGGTGTTAATATCAGCATGTCGGACCTGAGATTAATCCTAATCTCCTCTCTGTGTGCTGCAGGCCGTGGGGTTGAAAGGCATGGGGAAGTACCAGTGGGGGTGCTCTGGCCCGGGATCTCCTGCCCGGAGAGGATAATGCCAGTGGAGGAGCACTGCTGGTCCTGTGGAATCCAGCCGGAATCCCCACTGCTCCGTGCTTTCAGCGCACACTTCCTGAAGAGGTGCGTGATATTGGCCTCCCACCTCTCGGACCCAAAGAAAGCCTGGGCTAACAAGCTGTTTCTGTACCCCAAAAGCCGTGTTTCTGGCGCACATCAAAGTTAAAGCCACTTCTTCAGAAAGTGCAGAGATGTGTGCAGGACAGATGAATGTTAATCTCCACAAGAAATAATTCCTTATGGAGAGAGAATGTGGGCAGCAACAGGTGCATACTTGACTTGAATCACTCCCGTCACTGACATCCTGGTATGGTATACAAGAGGAAATCATATTACAGACACTTCAGAGAACTGGCTTGTTATTAACAATCACTGTAAGATTACACTAATTTGAGACGATAATTTACCTTCCATCTTTAAAGATGCATATATTATAAATTGTGCATATATTCTCAATTTTACTTTAATCTCTCCCTTCCAAATGTGGTGAATATCGTGGTTTACAGGAAAATACTATTTCACTCTTTCTAGTTTCTACTTGAACTATGTATAATTTAACGTGTTACCTTACACATGTTTTGTTTGGTAATTGAAATTTACTAGCAATTTTTGAGTACAATTGTTTTTCAGTGCAGTTGTAATTTTATAACTCAATTATCTTTATCTTTATATTTTATAATTGTGACTTTTTTCTTATAACTGCAACTTCTTATCTCAAAATATGACTTTATATCTAGCAATTGCAATTTGATTTCTTTTGTCACTTTATATCTCCCAGTTTTGACTTTTAATTTCCCATTAACTTAGTTTCTCTTAGATCTATCATAAAATTTGCAATTTATCTTTTAATCTCCCAATTGTGACTTTATTTCTTGCGATTTATTGTAATTTTGACTATCTCACAGCGTGACTTTAGTTCTTATTTTAAACTTTATCTCACAATTACCTTTTGTAACTGAGGCGGAAACAACTTTCCATATAGGTGAAAGAAGACAGAAGCCAACAGAAGCACAATGCTTTAAACGTGGAGGTATAGAGAAAGAAAAGAACAGGAAAAAAAGGCCAAAGAGTGACTTCAATTCTTCTTTTCTGAGGAGACTTCATAAAGTGAACAGCCACTCTAGACTCTGATGGTCAAGACTGATGGCAGTAAAGATCTATACATTCCTGCGAGACCTTTGACCCCCTCTACATTCTAAAGACCCTCTTTTAAGACTGGCACTTATTCAAGCCTCTGGCAGTGCATTGCTGAAAATGCAGATCAGATCAACCCAGAAGCCCACAAAACCATCCAGGAAAAGTATAAAACTGTATATTGGCCACAGTGTAATGCTACATGGAAGAACTGAGCAGTAGCAATGCTCACAAGACAAATTTATTGTCTTTCTTTTCCTTAAAGAAGGCACGCTGGAGGCCTCTCCTTACGCTTCGCACAAAAACCCATCCATGAGTAAAGAGGCCGGCTGAGCACTTGGCCTGCCCAGCTGCCTTGAAGTGAATGGGGTTTCTTTTTGAGGCCATTCAACGCTTTCTGTTTCTCTGCATACAATGTAGGTGTTACTGCTTAGAGAGAGAGTGAGAGAGAGAGTCAGGAAAATAGTCACTTGAGAACTGAGGCTGTTCTTCATTCTCAGTCAGTCATGAAATCATTCCTTCTTCAGATGAGGAGGGGTCCTGCTCACAAAGGGCCAGGGGACTCTCAATAGCCATCCTAACATTTTTATGGGACCCTTTCTTATCCAGATAATAAATCTGATTTTGAATAAAACATGGATCCTCCTATATATTTTTATATGCTGAGGACAGCCATTAAGCCGATAACTTGTAATTTAGGAAATGCGTATTCATTAGCAAACTCATTGATGCTGATAATCATACAAACCCCTTTTTATGCCTTCATATTAAAGGATTTGTTATTTTGGCTTTCGTTTTGGATTTTACTGACTTTTTTTTTTTGCCTTTTTCCTTATCATTCTCAAAGCTAGGGACAAAAGGGACTCTTTTAGCAGTCTATAACCCTCACTGGGTCAAAGCAAAATCTAAAGACTATTAGGGCCACAGTGAGAACAAAAGGATCAGTGGGGGGAGTTGTGAAAATGGAAGGCTACCATTCTCCCGCACTCAAACGGGATACGGAGATCGAAAGTTTCGTTTCAAATTTTGCCGTTTTCATGGAGGTCGATGACTTGAATGAAAGTCTGCTGGGCATCCACCGCTGCGCAGGGGACTTTTATTCTCTGCAGAGTTTCAGGCCGCAGTTTGACTTGTTCTCAAAAGGGTGGCATGTTGGAGACCTCGACCGGAGGTGGCGAATGGTGCAGGCACGCGAGCGCGTCCTCTGGCAGGGGGTTACTAATCAACACTCCGGTTGACTGTCGGGACCGACTTCAAGAGGCTGCCTCGAAGAGGCCAGAAAGTCTCTTCCCCTCCCCACTGTTGTTTTGAGTTGGTATGGAGAGACTTTTTGTGCAGCTGTCTGTGATGCCGAGCGCAGGCCTTTAGTAGAGATATTTTGTAACTTCAAAATTGTTTGATGGTACAGTCAAGTTGTTGTTTTTTTTAAATAGCATTATACTGTAGATATATTGACATGCTTTTTGTCATTACATTTCCAATGTCATTGTTGCCTTTAATAAGAAAAAAGTGGTATTTAGACAATAGAGTCATCATTTGTTGTCTTTGTATTAAATATGTTGACATTAAACATAAGACATTGGTTGAGCCATTTCACCTTATTTTTATATTATTATATTGATCAACAAACAAATTATCAACAAAATCATAATAGCAATAACTGTAGATTAATGAGAAGTATTCATTTTTAAAACCTATTGATTATTCTTGAATGTCCTATAACAGACATTTTTCAACCAATGCCCCATGAAAAATTTTTTTTTAAATAAGATAAAATCTGGAAGTTGAAAGCATGTTCAAAAAGCGTAACATATATATTAGTGCTGTCAAATGATTAATCATGATTAATCGCAATTAATCACATCCAAAATAAAAGTTTTTGTTTACATATATATATATATATATATATATGTGTGTGTATACGGTGTATATTTATTATGTATATATATAAATACAAACACATGCATGTATACAGTGCTGTGGAAAGGTTTTTGCCCCTTCCTGTTTTTTGTTTTTGTTTTTTTTTTGCATATTTGTCACACTGAAAAGATTCAGATCATTAAACACATTTTAATATTACACAAAGATAACCAGAGTAAATACAAAATGCAGTTTTGAAATGATGATTTCATTTCACACCACAGCCATATCACCCTGCAGCCCAAGACTGGTTGCCCACTGAACCTAAGCAGGGCTGAGCCTGACTTTCACGTCGCTGCGGAGGAATTTTGGCCCACTCTTCTTTGCAGAATTGTTTTAATTCAGCCACATTGGAGGGTTTTTGAGCATAAATGGACTGTTTAAAGGGTTAGTTCACCCAAAACGAAAATTAGCCCATGGATTACTCACCCTCAAGGCATCCTAGGTGTATATGACTTTATTCTTTCAGATGAATCAATTCGGAGTTATATTAAAAATGGTCTTTGATCTTCCAAGCTGTTTAATGGCAGTCAGCGGGTGTTGCAGTTCATCAGTCCAAAAGAAGTGAAATAAAGCGCATCCATCCATAATAAAAAGTGTCTCACACGGCTGCAGGGGGTGTGAACAGAGGCCTCGTGTAGCGAATCGATGCATTTTTGTAAGAAAAATAACCATATTTAAAATGTAATAATCAATTTAATTTAAACGTTGTACACTGAAGCAGTTCCAGGCGGATGACGTAGGACGTCGGCGTTGCGCATGCGCCGCTCTGAAGTGACGAACACGGAAGCGCAGGGGAGAGATCAAAAGAAAACAACGGTCACGAATTAGAAGTACAAAACGAGGATTTGTAAAGGAGAATGTCGGAGGATTTTGATATAAGCCAAGAGGAGGTCATGCCACAGCATCTCAATTGGATTTAAGTCCGGACTTTTACTTTGTCCACTCCAAAACCTTCATTTTGTTTTTCTTGAGCCATTCAGAAGTGGACTTGCTTGTGTCTTTGGGATCATTGTCCTGCTGCATAATCCAAGTGCGCTTGAGCTTGAGGTCACAAACTGATGGCCGGATATTGTCCTTCAGGATTTTCTGATAGAGTGCAGAATTCATGGTTCCATCAATTATGGGAAGTCATCCAGGTCCTGAAGCTGCAAAGCAGCCCCAGAACATCACACTACCACCACCATGTTTGACTGTTGGTATGATGTTCTTTTTATGAAATGCTGTGTTGGTTTTACGCCAACAGTAATATTTAGAAATTTTATTACAATTTAAAATAATGGTTTCTTATTTTAACCCATTTAATCCCACTGGTCACAATAGTGACCGTAAAAAAAAGGTTTTCATTTATAAAGCTCTAAAAAATGTACTGATTGATGTTTTAATGCACTTCCTGCAAATATGGAAAAAATAAATGGTGTCAATTAAATATGTGCAGTGTCACATGGTTAGTGCAAATTGTCACATGATCAAAGCAGTTTATTTCTTGTTTGCACCATGAGAAGATGATGGCTGCATCAAAGCTCCAAAATGAAAGGCTAGTAAAGTATGTTAACATAAAGATATGACAAAGATTTTTGTTACACGTTATCTTTAAGGTGTCTAGTATTAATATATGAATTCACATATATTCAGTTTTGTTGAGTGTGGTCATAGAATGAGTAAACATGTTGATGGTCACAATAGTGACCGGTGGGATAACAGTGAACTTAGGTATACAATATAAATCCAATTGCAGTTATTAGTGAAAATTGCAATAAAATGTTGCAATGACAAAATATTGCACTAAATCAAAAGTTCAAATGTTACAAATAAGTTACAATATTGATGTTGTAATACTGGTAGTACTAATATCAAAAATTGACAATTTTGAAATATGTTGATGGTTGTATTTTTTTTTTTTGTCTTTTATCTCAGTATTCCTATCAGTGTTGTATAAGGGTTTTTTATGCATAATAGTAACCCTAGAATGTGATCAAACATTTAAAATACAAAAAAATAATTATTGATTATTTCAAAGGGTTACTAATGACACGTCATTTGGATATTGTTATGTCTGGGATTTGTTTTTGGGATTAAACAGGCTAATATATATATAAGAAAAAAAAAACAATGGCATAAATTAATACATATATAATTTATATTAAATACCATTAAACCATTAAGACTTTATCAAAGTCATTACGTTTTTAAAAAATATAACATATTTTATGAAAAAGGACTTTTAGGTCAAAACTAAAAGAAAACTTTGACGCAAAGAAAACTTTGAATAATTATGATGCAAAAATGTATGGAATTTGTAAAGAAAAAAAAATGTTTGAAAATGTTTCTGAAAATAATGACTGCATAAATGTATTTAAAGTGTAGTTTTTCGCATCAAAAATTGTATAAACGTTTAGTTTTTTATTTATAAATATATTATTGATAAGATTACATTTCTAAGATTTTTTTTTTTCATCATCTTGGGTAGCTGTATTTTGTGCTTGATCTGTATATATAACTGTCCAAGCAACAAATCTGAGACAAAAGTACAGACAACAGATAAGACAAAAAACAAATGCAGTCCTCTTCAGAAAGCGAACACATGCATATTTTGCTCTCAGTTTGAGAGCCGTGTCATGTTCACCATACCTTCTCTAAGATTATAACACACGCTCAACCTGCCTTCCTTTCAGTCAGGGCCCCAAATCAGATTTCTCAAGGGTTGCCGTCACACACACACCCACACACACAGAGATAAAAAGCGAAGAGGAACTTGTGGCTATTCCCAAGCAACGCCTGCTCTCCGCATATTAGCCCCTGTTGAAAAGGGGTCTCTGCAAATGAAAGCGTTCACCGGTCATTCATCTCCCATTGGCTGCTACTGGTTTGCCAAAATGTGCCATATCTGTAACACTTGAAGAAGTCCAAAGGTTAGGCGAGAGTGAAAGCCGGCACTTGATGCGCTCAGTGTCTTGGTGGTTATGGTGTTTGCTCCCTCTTTGTGGTTTCCCAGCAGGACGCCTGTTGTCCGGTCACATTCACGTGCCGTCGCCACACACTGGAGACCTTCACCTGTTAGAGAGCCACCACCAGACTTTTAACACCAGAATATCTGCCTTTGTGCTTCGCCTGCTCTGGCCTTTTCACCCGAACAGACTGTAATTTCATCCGTTTTTCATGGCTTTAGTTCCCGTGAATGCCTTACATTTCCATGTCTAAACATCAACAATGAGGGAATTTCATGGACCGTACGGATGAGATACCACTGCTTGCAGCTTTAAACACTTTGAAACGTCAGATTTCATTAAAAATGAACAGTTTTTTGGTCTAAATGCAAACAGTGGTTATTATAAGTGTGAATACATGTTAAACTCCATCAAAAACATTTGTGGCGTGATGTTGACTATAACTAAAGCTCTCATTTTCTTTAAAAAAAAAAAAGCTAAAATCTGGGTTATTGTGAGGCACTTTTAATAAAAGTGAGTCAATCCGTAAACACAAAAGATCCCTTTTTGCATAGTATAGCCACAAGACCTGAACAATATGCAATTTAACATGATGTGTGATAAAATCACATATTAACCCTTTCTTTGTAATGTTATATCCAATATTAAAACTTTAAATTACTGTATAATGTTGATTTAAACATCTTTTACAGCTTAGAAAAAAATAATGTAGGTGCTTTTGAAAGATTCATATTTCTGCTTCTAAATCCTCCATAAATTGGCCCCATTATTTCCATTGTAACTGAATTACTGTACCCTTTATTTTATTTTTTTTTAGGAAATGAGGGACATTTTTTTGGATAGTGGATATTGCTAACTATCATTATGCCACAAATGCAGCCAATCAAGCTTAACTCATGTTGAACCTGATATATATATATATATATATATATATATAATATTCCTGTAAAAAGATTCTACTTTTTCAGCCTTCATATTGATATGGACATTGTTGGAAATCAGCAAAAACACACCATCTTCTTAATGTCGTTCCCACTCCAAATCAAACTGTTCCATGTCATGCATTCAACTTTTCGGATTACGTTGAAGACAAAAAAATATGCTGTCTGTTATAGTTTTCAGAAGGCTTCAGTCAAGCAGTACTTTTATCAGCTTCAAGATAATTACTTTTATCCTAAAGAGGCTGTCCGTCTTTGTTAACTACTTCTTCTCTGGGAGCAGATCTGGGCATCAAGTGGCCAAATCTGTTGGATGGGACGCCCTTCACAAAAGTGTATCGAGCGGTACAGACAGACGGCATTACCCCCTCCTTACGGTATGCTTTTGCATTTGAATGCATCCACGAGCTCCTTCTCTGGCAGAGGGCCGCGCCACTAACATCTCTAATCCTTAAAATATTGTCAGAGCCCATGAATGCTGGCAGTCCCGGCATATGTGTAATTATTCTGTAATTCCCCCACAAATGTGATTTCTCTTGCATGCGTTGCGAGTCGTTACCCCCCACTCTTTTGTCATCCAAATAATTGTTTCTCTTTTTGGGGGGATAAATCTGGGAATGGAAAGGGTGGCTCAATGGATAGAGCGACATGAGCAAGTCTCATATGAGCATGCAATTTACATACTGATGGTTTCTCCCATCTCTTGATTTGAACAAAAGGGGCAGTTTGAAAAGATGAGTGAAAATGAGGATGAATTCAGAGACGTCGTCTCAAAGAGAACAGTATTCTTAACAGACATGGAGCCAAATCACGTCCAAAGACTTGGCTACAAGACTATTGGACTGCTTCTAGATTGTTGTTTTGAGAGAAACTGTAAAATCTTAAAGTAGCTAAGATTAAACAGGAGTCTGGTTAATTATAGATCATCTAAAAATGATTTAATATGCACTCTAATTAAAAAATATATACATTTTAAAGAGTTATAAATTAGAATTATTTAGAATTTTGAAATATTTGAAAACCTCTCCAAGTCATTGTATGTATTTTGCTGGCAGCAGCAAACAATCTGAACTTCTCTCCGGCTTCTTTCTTCTAGCGAGCGAGATTAAACAGGATTCTCGTTGAAATTTGTGGTTGTGAAATCATCTAAAAATTGCCATTTAATATGCACTATAATTAGAAAATATATATTATACAAAATCATAAATTAATTAAAATAATTTTTATTTATAAAGAAAGTCATTCGAAGTGATTCAACTAAAGTAGTTTTACTATGATATTAAAAATACATAATAATAAGATAGCAGATCTTTACAGTATGAAAGTCCCTCAAAATATTAATCTACAAATACAAACAGTTTCATCATAACATAAAATAAAATGTTGCTTTTGCTAAGGTCTTTCAGGATTTTCTCTTGAGAAAAAGACCCTAGTAATTTCACATCCAGAGTTTTAGTACAGATCTCCAAGATCTGAGTCACCAAGATATCAAACCCTAAACTACTCAAAAATGTCAATATGAACTCAAATATTTCTCATCAAGCTCTTACAAGATTTCCAAATCATCTAAGCCATGCTATCTACAATAATTCTATAACAAAAATTCTCTTTTTTGTCTCTTAATTTCTCCTAATGAATTTGAACTTAAATACATACTTAAATATACTGAAATAAAACATAAGTGATGACTATGAGCTATGAAAGAGCAACCTAAGACCAAGAAGATTCTCCCCTAAGCTTATCAGAGACAAAGTTGTCTGTCTTCCTGAGCTCTGCTCATTAATTCCACAACAATCGTCACATTTTGAAAAAGGCTGGAAAGCTTCCTTGAGAAATGAAGCAGAATTTAATTCACAGCGATTGAATTGAGAGTCTCAGACACCCAGAACCTTCACCCTCGTCTCTCCACGACAAACTAAGACGATACCTATCCACACTGTTAATTACCAACAAGGGTTATTTGAAGGGGGACTTTGAAGATGCTGTATTCTTCTCTCTTTCAGCTCCTCATATTGGAAATAATGAGAGTGAATGGCATGGGCCGTGGAGGGGTCTTGCCATTTTTAATTTGAAAACCTCTCCAAGTCATTGTATCTATTAAGACCTAATACTGGCAGCGGCAAACAAGCTGAACTTAAATTGCAACTTCACACTTCTCTCTGGCTTCTTTCGGCACGCAAGAAAGGAATCCCAAATAAGCTGAGCCTGCTTGCGATTCTCTGCCTTAATTAAGACACTTGTGCCCAACTAGGGCTTTCTTTCCCATAGTGCTGCTCACGAGTGTGTGTGTAAAACGAGCATGGGATTTACTTTCAGCATCAACACAAAAACATTTCTGTCAAAATTTCGTCAGTGTCTCTCTCACTTAAACAGGTTCCCGTATGAAAGGTAACAGCTTGCGCTACATAAATCCCATTCCCAGAGGCCTACTGATTTTATGAATACATTTACTTCTTATTCTCTCTCTCTCTCCCTTTAATGTTTTCCTTGATCTAAGCTTATAGTTTCTCTTGACTGGGAAGACACATGGGGTCAAGGCCAGCAACAAAAGGCACGAAAAGCTGCTCTCTCATATTTCTTTGAGATTTTTTTCTTATCTTCTGCGTCAACCCTGAGTGACTCAGTGTTAAGTCAGATTATAAACAGTGGCTTTAAAGCACAGAGGTCCTGTGATCTTGAGGGGATTTGGCCACTGCTTGGGGTGTCCAGGTTTATGATGTCACTCTTCAGGCTGTCAGTCATTGTACACGGTGGACTGGTGTGGCTATCAGTGTCATTTAGTGATGGTTCGGGTTAGATGTGCTTTCACAAGTAGATTTTGCATTTCCATTATGATTATTATTATCATTATTATTATATGTATGTGTAATGTGTATTTATATATACAGTGGTGGCAAAATTATTAGAACACTAGTATTTTCACCAGCTAAAAAATAGTGTGTCA
Organism: Sinocyclocheilus anshuiensis; assembly: GCF_001515605.1. NCBI lineage: Eukaryota > Metazoa > Chordata > Actinopteri > Cypriniformes > Cyprinidae > Sinocyclocheilus > Sinocyclocheilus anshuiensis. Next base: position 1,461,339 of record NW_015539924.1, read on the forward strand.
GTAGGAAATTGATGTGTCAGTAGGAAACATTTCCAAACATTCATTTTGCCATTAATTGTAATAATCCAGTGAGATTTTTGTGGATGATGATAAGGATGATGATCGTCTCAGGTTACGTATGTAACCATAGTTCCTCGAAGGAACGAGACGCTGCGTCGGAAAACGCTAGGGGAACCGTTTCCACCGTGAAAAGTTTCCACTTCAAGGCGTACAGTTTCCTCGTGGAGGGAGCTCTGGATTGGAGGATGGTCTCAACAACCTCGGTTGAGAGACCGGAAGCTACGAGTTGTGCCCCCTCAGGG
>NW_015539924.1:1463917-1464367 GCF_001515605.1 Sinocyclocheilus anshuiensis
CCTGGGCCAGTGGCGTCAGGACTTTTTGGCCGAGGACCTCTTAGTCTTAAGTATGGTCCGCAGATCCGTCTTAGACTTCGAGGCCCCCGACCTAGAGCGTCGCCTCGAACCACTGTCTCGACACGGTGGAGTACGTGAGGCCACGCTCTGCTTTTGTGCGCTGCTGACTGCCTCAACCTCCTCAGAGGAAGAGAGGTAAACACGTGCTCTCACTCGAGAAAATGTATTTATTTATTTATTAAATACGGTCTGGAGAGTAAGATTCACATCAAAATCGAATGATGTAATATACGCGTTGCCACGGCAGCGCGCGAGCCACTCAGTCACACCAACAACATCAATCAATATAGCAATATATGGCAATATATATATATATATATATATATATATCACACACACATACATATACAGTGGGTACGGAAAGTATTCAGACCCCCTTCAATTTTTCAC
>NW_015539924.1:1464947-1474214 GCF_001515605.1 Sinocyclocheilus anshuiensis
CATATATATATATATATATATACGTATATATCACACACACACACACACATATATATATATATACAGTATACACACAAATTACAATTAAATTACATTAAGTACTACAACTATTGTAAATAAATATATTAATTTTCATTTCTTAAATTTAGAAAGATTATATAGACTTCAATTAAAAAATACTATAATTATTATATAGAATATCAGAGATATACACTTCCCTCTGTAAATCAATTAATATAAGTAATATATAAATTATTTCTATTGTTATATATATTTCAGACAGAGAGAGGCCATTAAACTTTCACAAATATATTTATTTATCTTTAGCATTAATATAGAACTGACGTGGTTATTTTACTTATCTGGCTCTTATTTAGAGTTGGGGCTACCATTTTTATTATCTATAAAACTAAAGAATAACAGTGGCTGGCAGGCAAACGACTTTTGTAAAAGTACTGTATGAAATTTTATTATGTAAGAAGAAGAAAACAACGGTTGCAGGAGACACTATACATTTTACAGTACACTACTGATTATTTAAAGTGACTGACTGCACAATGTCAAAAATGACCAAGTACAATTTCTTTACATTTAATAAACGTCTAGATAGGCTACATGTCACTAGTAATAATTATACCCTGTATGTTATATAAAGTCAGTTCAGTTGATGTGTTTACAAATCTCTTTTAATTTAGCATCATGCCTTTTGTGTTAAACTTTGGCTCTGAGTGTATCCTGCATGAGAAAGAAGCTAGTGTCCAAATAATGGCCAGGTTAGCCTGAACAGATGGAGAGGTCACAGTCCAACAGCTAAACACAGAGCATATAAAGACAATGTTTAAGCAGAGTCTATTCCCTCCCAAAGACAATGTCAATCAAACCCACTTAAAATTTCTGATGGACATCTTTACAACTTTGCTTAAACAGGTGGAGAACATGCAAGCGTCACATCCTCCGTGGAGACATTAAAGGGGTCATATGATGCTTTTTTAAAGATCATTATGTTCACAAACATTATTAGTCATTTTATAAGTGATAAAAATACTGCTTTTCAATCTCTCAAACATCTAACATTCATTGTGGGACTAAGCCGCCAGCAAAGCTCAATTAAGTCCATAAAACGTTGGAAGTGCCAAGTCTAAATGCCAACAATATTCTTTGATTTTAAAGTGATGTTCTTATTCAAAAAACCGAGGGTTATTTTTGATGTTTCTAAATTATTATTCAATTATTCAAGGGCCCAAAACTGCTATTATGCAAGTGTTGTTCTTTTTACACAATATTTGATGTGATTTCTTTGTCTAACTCTTTGGCCTGACATGACTCGATCCTTTCATGTGATCTGTAAAAGCGCGTTTGTTGGCATCCGCATTGTTTTGTTAGCTTAAAACCCTTTGACGTTGGAGGTAATAGTTAACATGTCTTTAAAGTAGTCAAAGATCTGGTACCAAAGCTCAGCATGTGCCACTGTCAGTCTCTCCTCATTAACAAGAGAAGAACAATCCACAGGAAGGAGACAAGACAGTCAAGACGGACTGATTTCGACCAACAATCCCTCATTGTACGGCTTCTTATATGCATAGGTCTGGTCTGAGCTAATTGAATTTAAAATGAGACCCAACAGAAGCACAATGGTTCTGAGACCAAAAAGAACCAATGGCAGCAATCCTGGAAGAAATGAGGCATGTTTAGACATTTTTTCTTATGTCTAAGAAAAAGTAGTTTCGCTATGTGCTTTAACAGGCCGTACCTGCAGTGGTGCAAACAAGAAGTTTGCTCTTCGGTGGGCAGGGTCTGATGCACCCTCGTCCTTTGTGCGTGTGCAGAGAGGGTGGACCCGGTGGGCTTTGATTCTCAAACAGACTCCCTTTTCAGACGTTTCCCCTGAGCCTGGCTCTGAGCTTCTCTGCTCACATCCTCGGAAAATTCGGGAGGAGAAAAAGTTTATGGAAGCGAGCAGTAGTATATTCACCAGGCCGCCAAGGCCTTTCAGAGCCTTGAGAGTGAGAGTCTATAAGGAGGCAATCAAGCATGTGCTGGGAATAAGCTCAGTGGCCTTCCTACCTGTGACGGCCCCCCTCAAGTGCGGCTAAGAGACTCATTGAATGGAGGGAAGAACAATGGGCGAGAGGAACAAACAATTCAGAGAAGTCTATCATTCTGTATGCTGTTATCTTAGGCACTGAATAAAAGCAGACTCCCCCCTTTTCGGCCCGACAGTCAGCACTATTTTCAGGGACCAGTAGCACTCCTCAGGTCCCTTTCAGAGGCTCTCAACAGGTTCACGAGGGCAACTGAGGTAGTAACTTCACTTGACTGGAGTCACGGAGAATCTGAAGTGAGCAGCAAGAGCGGCTGAGAAAAGCCTTTGTTTTGGATTTTATTGCCAAAGGGTTTTCCACACCAAACAAGCTGAAATGCTTGCTAATATAAAATATTTATATAAAAAAAATTTAATAAATAATTAATTTATTAATTTAATTTAATTTAATGTGTATTATTAATTAATTTACAAACTTTTTTTTGTAAAATTAAACACCATTGTAAAATGACACCATTTACTCACCCTCAACACAAAAAGAGATGTTTAGCAGAGTTTTTGTGCTACTCTCTTCTATATAAGGTAAATGGGGACAGGGGCTGTTAAGCTAAAAAAAAAAAAAAAAAAAATTGGACAAAGATATGGTGTCCAGGTACTGTCAAAGCATCATAAAAGTGGTCCATACAACTTGCGCACTATATTCCAAGTCTTATGAAGCCATATGATACCGCTTTAAAAAAAAAAAAAAGTAAGTCATTTTAAGAAAAGAGCTTTTGTTTAACTTTTAAATAACTCCACAGAAAAAAGTCATCAGAAAATTGACATTTTCATATTTGAATTAACTATTCCTTTAGGTAAAGGAATATTATAAGAATGACTACAATTCTCCTTTTGCAACATTTAAAAAATAAAAAAATGTTGATGAAAAAAAAAATCACATCTCAATCAATGTCCATTACATTCTCATTTCTCTTGCTTTCTTCACCTTACTTAGGCAAAAACCCTCTCATGCCTAAGTAATGCCATCCAAGACCGTAAGCTCTTGTGTAAAGTCGTAAAGCAGGGTTTCCTGGCCACCAGTGCTTTTCCTCACAGATGCACTGGCCCCTGCCTGTGGGAAATGGGAAACCATGACTTATCTGAACATATGGTTTCCCAATTCAAGTCAAAATGTCTGAGCCCTGTTGCATCTGGTGCCATTTTAGTTGGTTAAAAATGCCACACAGGACTGTGACGAAAGGAGAAGAAATGGAGGAAAATACAGTTATTACACACCCATGGGCTCATTTTTTCAGCTCATTAGCCACTGGCCTCCGTGACCAATTAGGCTTTGTCACCATTGCCGGGGTCATTATGCTCACATCTTCTTGCATGCTCATTCAGCTGTCTTTAGGGAGAAAATAAAAGACAGAGAAAGAGAGCTCATTGACAGAGGCAGGAAAAGGCAAACCCTTATAAATTGATTGAAAATTAAAGAGAAAGTCACAATGAGATCATTTCGCTGCTGACCCTTGTGTCTTCATGAGCAGGAATATGTGGAATTTACAGATGATGCCTTAATGACTCCTAACTGATGCCCGCCACAGTTGTTTGAGACATTAGTGGAAACTTTTACCCAACACACTCGATCTTAAATCGCAAATGTTTCGTTTTTAAGCTCGTTTCGCAAATCCCGCAAAGTGGCTGTGTAATTATGAGAAAATAATAAACGTCTCACCTGAAGTCATAAATTAATCTCTGCTTAAAAACTCAGCAAGCGACCTAAGGCAAAAGCCAGTTGAGAGTTCGGTAAATGCATTACCTCCCCTGTGCAGGTCAGTTACTGGCCAGTATGTGTAAATGGGGTCCATGGGGAGAGGGTAGAACCGATGTCAATCACAAAGTTAGCTCATACAAAAGAGCATAATTGGCGTGGGTCCACCTCATCCCTGCATCCGAGAGCACTGTTGGCCCCGTGGGGCCTCGTGAACCCCCACCACCCCCAGACTGACCACAGTCCATTTATCAGAGATGGGGGGCAGCTTGGCAGGCCCTACACACACTCCCCTGCATAAGCATTGCACACACTCTCACACAAACACACACACACACAAACCAAACAAATATGCTGCGGGGACCGTGGCAGATACACCATGTAACAACAAATTTACAACAGGCACACCATGGAAATGGCTGGGTCAATATGATGACTAATGGTGTAACACTGTGTGGATAACAGACGAGTGTGAAAGAACCAGATTACATGTTTATCTTTACTGATCAGAGAATCATTAAAAAAAATTCAAGATCGTTTCCTGAGCAAAGAAAATAAAGGAAACATCAGGAAAATGTATATGTGACCCTGGACCACAAACCCAGTCTTAAGTCGCTGGGGTATATTTGTAGCAATAGCCAAAAAAACATTGTATGGGTCAAAATTGCTAATTAATTCATTTGGACAACTTTAAAGGCGATTTTCTCAATATTTTGATTTTTTTGCACCGTTAAATTCCAGATTTTCAAATAGTTGTATCTCGGCCAAATATTGTCTTATCCTAACAAACCATACATCAATGAAAAGATTATTTATTCAGCTTTCAGATGATGTATAAATCTCAGTTTCAAAAGATTTACACTTAAGACTGGTTTTGTGGTCCAGGGTCACATTTCATAAAAGCACAATGATAGATGGATGGATGGATGGATGGATGGATGGATAGATCAGTCATTAGGGTAAATTTTGTTTGAAAATCTGGAATCTGATCTGGAATTTAAATATTGAGAAAATCACCTTTAAACTTGTCCAAATGAATTAATTAGCAATGCATATTACTAATCAAAATTTAATTTTTTTTTTTTACAGTAGGAAATTTACAAATTATCTCATGGAACATGATCTTTACTTAATATCCTAATGATTTTTGGCATAAAATAAAAATCAATAATTTTGACCCATACAATTGGCCATTATACCCGTGCTACTTACGACTGGTTTTGTGGTCCATATATATATTTCCATAAGATTTAATAAGATATATTTAATAAGATTTTCAATTTTTTGTCCGATGCCAGCACTTCCCAGCAGGCCATGTGTTCACTCTCTCTTTAAGTGAATAGGAAACCAGGCTGCTAACAGCAGGCTGAACAGTAGGCTAATTCACTGTGTTTAATACAAAGGCAGCAATTATATGCTAATCAGCACATCAGCAATGCTTCGCATCCCCATCCTTCACCAACAGCACAAGATAACAGTTAGTCATGCTTCCTTTTAGAGCCGCTGACTTCTCCAATAGGCTTACTATAGGCTAATCTGTCAGTTAAAGTCTGCTATAGAAGTGTCAAAAGCATGCATTGAGAGACTATGGTGCAAATTAGCAAACATATTCAAAAATATTCTTACTATTATGTTTCAAAGTAGCATGAAGTGGCCCTGAAAGTATTTGTACATTTAAGTCACACCTAAAAATATAGGCATGTCATTGGTAAACCAATAGATGATAAATGATAAACCAATAGATTCCATTGTGAAAACAAAATACTAAAATGTATTTGAAATACATTTATTTTGTGCAAAGTGTACTACATATACATTTATGTACTTAATAAAAAATACTCTGCAATTGTACTTTTAGTATACTAAACTGTTATACGTAAAGTCTGCTAAATTGGAACAACTCATTTTGTGCTTAATGCACGTTAATTGTGCTGAAGTAGTGCTGAAGTCCAACTAAAAATATACTGAAGTATATTTGATTGTGCTAAAGTGCAACTCTTGCGAGTATACTTCAGGTACACTTTAAATATCTTGCATTTAAAGACTGCATATTATACAGAGATCATACAATCCTTATTAATAGTGATATTAAAACACATTTTAGGCATAATATTAAGAAATGTGCATTGTGCGATAAAGAAATACTCCAAATAAAGTTTAAATATAATTTTATATCAGTAAGTCTTAAGTGATATGTCAATATTTTATTGGATTTGAAGTATACTTAGTATGAAATATAAGTATTTTAAATAAATTATGGCATTTATGTAGGCTAATTAATTATTGTAATTGATGTCAGTTTCATATTTTATGTATTTATCTGACCTATTTTTTTATGATTAATATTGGTGCAAACTGTGTTTATCTTTGCTTTGTGTCACTGTTTATACTCTTTGTGTATTTTAAACATAAAACAACAAAAATAATAAATTATGGCATAGTGTTTTTTTTAAACTAAGGTTTACTGTTCAAATATAAGACAATAAGTATATGGACATTTTTGGTTGCCAGATTTTAGTGTAACATTTCCATAGTTACAGAACACCTGTGTGAACTTGAAAGGAAATTATTCATACATCCACAAACAAAATATCAGCTTGAGACCAGTGGGTTAGAAGTATTATAGATTCTTTTGTTTCAAAAAGTACATAATTATTTTTGTGTGCATAATTATTGCATTGTTTGACATTTTGTTATCTAACGCTTAAAAATTCAGACATTTTTAAGTGTGATTTAAATGCCAAAATTTTATATTTTTTTAATTAACCACACATAATTGTCTGAAAATGCAAATGCTAACCAAAATAAAGGAATAAATAAAACCAATAACTGCTGAAATGAATTTTCAACCTCATCTTTCAACCCCAAATTCTTTCACATTTCACAAATGTCAATCAAAACCAGCATCAGCACCAGAAGAGCTGAGAGGAAGTGAGTTGACCACATCTCGGCTAATCATTAGCAGCCTTTTGTCTTTTCACAAAATCAAACAGCATGCCTTACACTCTTTCATCAGCCCGGTTTAGTCAGCCCAATTGTTTTAATATGAACTTCCTCAAGTGTTTTCATTAAGTGGAGACTAGCCCCCTGCTATCCAAGCAGCCTCACCCCCTCAGAATATCTCCACCTCCAAAGACCCGAAGAGTCTTTCTTAATCAAATGTACATTTACTAGTCGCTTGACTTGAGACATCTGCCCGAAGCAACCAGTCAATATTGTGGCCCCAGTTCAAAGCAGTCAGTTCATTAGCTGTGTCAGCTTTACAACCAGAAGGTAATGTGTTTGAAAGTGAGCAACGACAATGCGCCGCAATGCAGGCCTCATTTAATAGTGATTTATCACCAGCCAAAAGCCCTGTTTAACCTTTGGCCAGTGCAGGCCTCCCTTCCTCTCTCAAAGGATCTATTGTCAGCTCCCCAGGGCATCTTACTGTGTGAATAAGGAAAAGATGATCTAGTTAAAAGTCACATCACTAGTCATATCATTACAAGTGCAGCAGAACACTTAGTTGTGCAGATAGCGTTTCAAATGGTTCATTTTCTGTTATGTAACGGATAATATTTCGGCATAAGCGAGGAGATAAATGTCTGTTTTTGATGTATTCATTTTATATCATATTTTACATTTTGCTTGCTGGTACAGTATTGATACAATATCACTGTGCTTGTTGTGACTCTCTTCTATAACTATTCTACATTTTATTTTAAGAAGAAAAAAATTAAAAACACCTATTTATCAAAATCCATTCTGTAAACTACTATTAAAGAGATATAAAAAGAAAACTCTGTCATCATTTACTCATGTTCGTTCCAAATTTGTATCGCTCCACAGAAGAAAGTATCTTGTTTTTATTTTTATTCATTTTTTTCTGTGCAGTGAAAGTCAATAGGGTCCAATGTTGTTTGGACTTTACTGTTCAATAATAATGGCAGAATGTTCATTGGTTCAGAGATCATGACATTATTTTCAGCTATTTTGACACTCAACAAACAGGAAAATCTTAGCTAAGATTAAGTTTGAAATATAGTCACTTGTGATGCCCAAAAATGCCTAAAAAGATTCTTTAAAAAAAAATACAAAAGTACAAAACATGTAGTAAAACGGCTCAAAACTAATACAATTTTTGCTTTCGTAGGATATTAGGCCTAAAAAGATGCCAACAGTTTTTTCACTGTTAGGTCAATTATACCTTTAACAGATCACAACCTCATGTTCAGCCGTTTTGACACTCAACAAATGAGCAAATCATAGCTAAGACTGAGTGTGAAATATAAAGGTTTGATATGCCCAAAAATGCCTACAAAGATGCTATAAAGATTGGTCAAAGTAAAAAGCTCTTGGGCGCTATTATGGCATTTTAGCGACAGAAGCATCAGGTTGAGCATGTGCTGCTATTTTCTAGTGATCTAATGCAGTTAGGGCCTGTTAAGTAGCTTAATGACAGGAGGACAATACGGATGCTTGGTGTGGTCCATATGGAGTGCATAGCACCCTCTGCACTTTATTAACCACGTCTCACCAGCGCTTAGTAAACTGTTTTGTTAACAAAGCTCTGGCAGGAAGAAGAAAAAAAGGGGGTCGGCGTTGAAAATGTGAACAGTTGGTGTGATGTAAAGACGCTGTTTTCTGCGGAGAGCCTGATAGCGCATCATAAATATGGCTGTAAAAATACCCCAAAAGGATCATTTAAAGCTTTTTTTTTTTTTATGTTTAGGTTACAATGGCCTAACATAAAGTATGGAACATAAAATAAGATAATTTGAGAAACATCTAAGTATTTTTGTTCATGCAATGAAAGTCACTAGTGACCAAAACAGCTCAGATACCAACAGTATTCAAAACACCTTCTTCTATGTTGTGCAAATGAAAGGAAGTCATTCAGGTTTGAAACAAGGAGGGTGAGTAAATGATGACAGTATTTATTTATTTTTGGTGAAGTATCACTTTAATGTTTATTTATTTATTTATTTATTTATAATAAATGAAATTATACTCTAAAGAAGAAACTAAAGCTACCAGCAGGTGGCGGTAAATGTCTATATGAGTCGATTCGTTCAAACGGCTGATTCATTCAGGAATTCAGTAAACGGCTCTCTTTAATGAATGGCCTTTTGAATCATTGGTTCACACGATTCGTTCAAAACGCGGATTCATTCAGAAACTAAACATCGCTGTGTTGCTCGGAGACGCACAACAATTCTGCTGTGGCTAGGTAATAATGTTCCCTGCAAAACTGAGCAAAGACACATAATATTGTGTTTAAAATAAATAGGCATACAATTTAAAGCCCCAAAAGCAAAACAAAATATAAACTAAACAAGCTAAATAAAGATAAAACATAAACAAAACATAGACAAAACATATATGGTACAAAATATAAACTACAGTATAATAAAGTTCTGTCTATATATATATATATATATATATATATATATACAGGTGCATCTCAATAAATTAGAATGTCGTGGAAAAG
>NW_015539924.1:1474853-1475316 GCF_001515605.1 Sinocyclocheilus anshuiensis
AACAAAATGCACAATATTGTGTTTCAATTTTGCACAATATTAACTTCTTATTTACTGAATAAAATCACATTTGCACTAGTGTTCTTCGTGACAAAAACAGCACTCCTGTGATATTGCTCTAGTCGCTGGTGTGATATGCTTATCATCATATGATATAAATATGAGACAAAACTCATACAGGGGCATTTCTTTGCCCCAATATCTTGACTTTTAGGGCATAACTGCATTTATAGAGTTGTTGCCCTGCATCATATTTGTCAACAGTCAACTATGTAAGATGACATATAGGTCTGGGAGAGGGGCCAGTGAGTTAACTGCCTTAAAATATTTTAATCGCGTTATTTTTCATAACTAATTAATTAAAGCTGCAGTCCGTAACTTTTTTTGGTTAAAAATGATCTGAAATCAATATTTGAGCAAGTACATAACCAGCCAGTGTTCGAAACTATCGCCTTACTTTAGC
>NW_015539924.1:1476470-1490361 GCF_001515605.1 Sinocyclocheilus anshuiensis
ATGCGATTAATCGCGATTTAACACTAATGTTAATACAATACAAAATATTATTGTATAAATATTTCATAAATATTAAACATATTTTACAAGGTTTTCTTTTATCCTCATTCTTTTGCTTTTAGAGTAAACATTATATAATATATAAAAAGTATATGAAATATAATAAAACTATTAAGGATATGTATTATATTATATTATATGATATTATATTATATTATTATAATCACATTGCAATATTAGATCTAATCTGTGCTGATGCTGATCTGTGCTGATCGGAATTCCAGTACAGATGTTCAGTCAGATGTAACCTAAAACTAACCAACCAAAGCAAAAAGAAAGAAAGAAAAAACACAATGCAGGCAAAATGAACTCCATTTAGAGCCTTACAAGAATCCTTTTCTACCCTGACAGAATTTGTTACATTTCAATTTTCTTTGAAGTAGTTTTCGGCACATTTGATGGTGAGCTTCGAAAGCACCGCATTATCGGCGCAAGAATGGGGCTTTTCAAGGTGTTTATGGATTTCAAAGATCTCTCTCTTGTAGAGCACAGATTGTGTGGTCTGACTGGGTCATTCCCTCAAGAGTCACTTGAAAAATCCACAGTATTTGGTCTAACTCCCGATACTATGTGCGAGCCATGCTAAGACTTCAAGGCATTTGCTTTGTAGCGGAATCTGCTTAGGTTTAGTAAGCATAAAGAAGTCCTCGCGCACACGTATGCACCCTTTCCACAAAAATGTTCCCGAGTGGTAAAATTGAGGAACAGAGCGACCCATCCACTAAGTAAACAGAATGAACTAATGGATCAGCCATCTTCTCCTCCCATTCCAATTATCCAGAGCCATGTTAAGAATATGGCCACGTTGGTAAACGCTGATGCTACACTCTTAAAAATAAAGGTGCTTCACGATGCCATAGAAGAACCTTTTTGTCTAAATGGTTCCATAAAGAACCTTTAACATCTGAAGAACCTTTCTGTTTCACAAAAGGTTCTTTGTGGCGAAATAAGGTTCTTCAGATTACAAAAAGGTAAGAAAGAGATGGTTTTTTAAAGAACCTTTGACTGAATGGTTCTTTGTGGAACCAAAAATGGTTCTTCTATGGCATCGCTTGAAGAACCTTTTGAAGCACCTTTATTTTTAAGAGTGTAATACAGATAATCCCTTACATATACATATCACATTCAGACCGGTCACTTAGCCACCGAACCACACAAGCAGTCAGAGTGCAGGAGTTGAGACCGCCAACAGAGAGAAAGTGCATCCTTCAGGTTTGCACAAGCTAATGAGGAATATGTAAATGGCGTGGGGGCTTATGAGATTACCACTTGTTTGATAGTTATTACAGGTGTTGGTAAACCAGAATTAGGAGTCCAGTTAATGCTGGTCCATTCAGACCCTGATCGATCCCTTAATACAGGCATTTGTGGTCATGTTTGCTTCCCTGAATTGTGCTGTGGTGGGTCCACACTGTGTACTCAATACTCAATGTTTCACTTATTTCCCGACTTTTCTTTCCATTTCTCTGGCCTCTGAACACAATGACACAACATACCTGGAAACCTTAAACTCAGTTGCATATATGTCATGTTTTTACATCCAGATGCAAAGAAGACTGTATTTTACCTGATAAGAACAGTTCCTCTGTGAAAGCATCCGTCTTATATTTCCCTGCTTTCTCTCACTTTGGAAGCTGCACTCGCAAGTTAAAGAAGTCATTAAGCTTATCCAGACGCAACAAAAGAAAGATTTTGCAACGGCAAACAGGAGTGTCAAATCAAACAGATTTGCGAAAGAGGCTTTGGCGAGTTGGTGAGGTCCATACCAATTTGGAGATTTCAATGCTCTCTTTTTACTCCTGGGAAAATCACTGGACTTGTTTGAAGAAGACAAAAGCACTAACTATGTAGAGAACAACTCAAGAATGTTATGTAAGATTCGGCAGTTGTGAAGGCAGCCGGGTTTGCAAAGAAAATCTTAACGAAACAAGTCTATCTAGAACAATTTGGCCAGAAAAAATGGAAACTAAACTGATGTATCATTTACATTGATAAAACGTCTTTTTTTTTCATATGTCTGAATCCTCCAACCACATTCAAATTTCTCTGTCTGGATCTGCAATTGTCAGGACCATCTGACTGTGAATATCCTGTGAGCCAATCAGTTTAAGGTAATCAAACAGCATGTACTGCAGGAACTCAAATAAAATAACATTGCTAACTGCAATTTCCTTCACCTGGACAGAAGAACGATCCAACATTTGTTTAAAACGTTAAGGCAAATTACTGAGCAGATCGCCAACCAGACCACATCTTTCTTCAAGAGTATCTAAAATCTCACTCTTAATTGTACTACACTCTAAAAAATGCTGGGTTGTTTCAACCCAACTTTGGGTCAAATATGGACTAACCCAACCGTTGGGTTAAATTTTTACATGAAATTTTTAACCCAAAAGTTGGGTTAGTCCATATTTGACCCAAAGTTGGGTTGAAACAACCCAGCATTTTTTAGAGTGTATAATAGATAATTACAAGCTTTTGGTGAAAAAGAAAAAAAAAACATTTAATGTCAACTTAAAGCCAGCCTTTTTACTTCATGAAGCAATAGCTGTGTGAGAATGAAGTATTTATTATTCAGATCCGTGTGATCGTAATTACTGTGAAAATGCATCGCAAATTCATGAGAAAACCCACTTAAATAGTCTTAGAATAGATGGCTTAAGAATTATGAATTCAAAAGACTTTCTCTGCAGGATCCGCGCTGACATCGCCCTCTGCTGGAAGCCAAACGACACTTGATATAATTCTAGACGTACCGTGAGGACGTTTTCATATTAGCACTAAATAAGCACAAGAAGTGTGTTATTGTTTTAAGATTTGATGGGGATGAGAATTTACCACTCCTTTCAGGCTTATTTGGGGGGGGGGGAACACTTTCGGTGGGATAACAATCATTTATAATTGGTTTTAATTGTTTATTTGTAATGTTCAGATAAGTTCAGAGTTTAATAAAGTGCAAAAAAAATAAAATTGGAAAACGAACGAATCACTGTAGATAGATAACTAAAATAAATAAATAATATTTAGTTCAGGTTAGACGTTGTAAAGGTTAATCCTGATAAAAGTTCTTCATATTCATATTCATGATGAAATGTTGTTTGTTGTTGAAAATACACAGAAACAAACATGAATATAAAGCTAACATTTGAAACTTGGTAGATATGCTCTAATTAGATTTTAAAACACTTCTTTCTCATAAATATTAAGATTTAAATTGGGTGAATGCGCTATTCAGTGTGCTTGTAAGCAAGCAAATAATCTCTCTCGCGCGGCCAAAACAAAACTGTTCCCTTGAGAAAAACGCTAAACACCATGTCATTTCAACTCTATTGCACCGTTTTAAAATTGATTGTGTTCCGCAACCTGAGGCGAATTAACGCTATGCATTTAAACGTTTTCAATTGTATGTCGGTTTCTTGTGTTCCTCTTGTTCCAATGTGGCCAACAACACAAGCCCGGTCATTGTAACAAGGCGCTATTCCTTCCTAGAAAAGACCAGGAACGATGGGAATTTAAGAAAAGAGTATTATTTTGGAGGTGCCACCTATTTGCTGCTCATAAAAACAATATTTAGGTTGTGCTTGAGCGTTACCTCGCTGAATAGGCCCTATTCATGTGGGGTTAAGAGTGTAGCGTGGGTCCTGTGAGGAGGTAGCGTGGGTCCCTGTGTTTTGGGGAGGAGCTGTCAGGGCTTCGGAGGAGCGGGAGAATAGGGACCCGCTAGAGTCTCTTGCTTGGGTTCGAACTGCGGTGATTTAACTGCATAATCGGATTGAAAGTGAGCCGCGGAATTTATGTCAGTTCACATTTCATCAAACGGCGAGTGTGAATTGAAGTCGACAGAACAGAGGGTTAATCCAGAACTAAAGCCAAAATAATTAGGGGCCCCCATCTAATCTCCTGCTCATTCTAACACCCTTGAATGACATTAAAATATGGCAACGCTTGCTGTTGGCAGTCAAATGTGTTCCCCAACTTTAAACGGGCCAATCAAAGCCCAGGCTTTGCTCTTTACTGCATGGAAAAGCAGAGGTTTGCTCATAGGAACCTACATAGTTTTGGGTGTCAACCACAGCAGTGAATAATTCAAACAAGCTTATGTCATTTAAGACAATCTAGAATTGTAAATGAATTGAAAATGAAATATGTTTTAAGAATTTTTATAGGCTTAGCCTACTAGATTTCCTTCTAAAATTAGTTAAATGCAAGCTCATGTTTTACATGTTTTTACATAACTCCAAACCCCAGTGTCCCGATATGTCTCTCTAATAGCACATATCAAAAGGTGGTAAAATTTAATAACATCTATTGCTTTTTACTTTAATGTAGATGTCTGCACGTGCAAATAAGTACTTAGAGCATAAACAGGATCATAAAAAATGTGTACTGCACATCAAGAACCAGAAATTAACTCCATAACTGTGTTAGGTCAAAAGCAATGTTTAAGAAACAAATATTTTACTTACAAAATCTTTTATTCAGAGGGTAGCCAGATGGAGTAACTCTAAAACATTTTGTCACTTTTTTGGTGTACTTTTCTTGGCCTATAAATCAAAGAATTTTCTCCTCAACATAATCTGCTCTCTTCATCCTTTTATTTGATTGCTTTTGAGTTTATGCACATATGTGGATGTTGAATTACTTGGTTTGTGCTTGATGCAAACACTTAAAAGTTTTATCTTTAAGATGTTTCACCATATATTGAAACTTAGAAAAAGCTTTGTAAAAGGAAGAGCAAAACGAAGTTTGTAATGTATTTTTAAGACTTTGTTTGCCAATTAAGCCAAAATGTCATTACATCTGTAATACTCTGAAATGCTCCCCAAAAACTAACCTCATCTTTAGACAAAATCCTAACCATGGCCACCACCCAAACCCTGACCACAGTACACATTTTAAAAAGCTGGAATGTGAAGCATTTGCTCTGAAGCACTTGGAATTGCATTGGACATTGTGAATTGTTCTTTAAAGACAGACATTTTTTCACATGCACTTAGGCCACAACTTACAAATAAGATTTCTTGTTTTCACGCAACTGAAAATCTCTTAAACTTGCCTTTGATTTGATGAAACAATTCAATTTTATCCTTAATTAAACTCACAAAATGTCATAAAGTGTACATTTGTCCGTCCATGTCTGGGAGAGCTGAGGAGAAGCAGGAAGTCAGCCCAGGTCAGGAATGTCAGACAGGAAGTCCTCCCTGTGTTTGGATGACTACTTCTGAAATAGACTTCCCGTTCCCTTCGATCTGTTGGGTGGTGTTTCATTTAAGGTGGTGATAGGGGAGGGTGACCACAAAACACACATATCCCTCAACTGATAATACATCACTAAATAAAGGGGGTGGAAAAGTTATAGAGAAACTGGCAGAGGTCACCCTTTTGTATTTCCTATATAGTCACCAGCTATTTTTAGCATATACTGCTGCTAAGGAAAAACACTAAAAGACAAATCCTTCAAATTTCACCTTAGAAGTTTTGCAAACTGTTAATAACCACAGAAGAATCTGAATCAGCTTGATGAATATTAAAGTAATGCATAATGTATAGTCAGCTGGTCATTATTGCAAAATAAACAGAACAAATATCTTTCTGAAGGGGGTTATTTAGCAATTTCGACCAACTAATTGTATATTATTTACATCAGCAAACCAAATAAATGAATAAATGGTCATTGAATATTTATTTGAATTACAGTAAAAGAGAACGAGACAAAGGAGTGAAATGTGAGACATGAGAAATGTGGGCTATGGTCAATTATACAATTTAGACTGCAGAAAGCTGCAACTGACCAATGAGAATAAAGCATTCCAGAGAGCTGAATAATTATAGTCTATTTATGTATAAACTTACATCAGAATCCATTTCAACACTTCTTCACCAACAGTTGTGTGTACTACGACTTAATTTAGTCATGTTTGTAGAGCATGTTTGGCAGAGACCAGAGACAGATGTAAACACAGTCATGGGGTAAGTCACAGGCCACGACACTTATACAAATAAACACATTCATTAAGGGGCCTCTGAACTTAGGTTCCCCTCATGTTTGCTCTACAACCAGCAGCTGTGAGTGATCACAGGACATTGGTAAGAACTTTCTGGAACAATACAAATGATTGACTATATGTCAAAGCCGCATAAAATCTTTGTTCTATTATCCCAAGCAGTTCCTCTTAAACATATTGGATTATAACTACCTCAGACACAGAGAGGCACTGTTGCACATGAAGGCCACCCCCACACACCGCTCACCATCTGGATCATTTAGAGGGCGGAGTGCCCGCTTTCCCTCCGTCCCTCTTGCGCTCCCTCCCCTCCTCCCTTCCCTTCCTGCCGGCCTCTGAGCAGAGGATGTGTCTGGGAGTGTGAGAGAGGAAGGCTGGCGGTGAAGTGGGTATGTACCCTCTCTCTTCGTCCCCCTCGTTACTCTCTCTGTCTCTGCTGATTGCTCTATCTGGCGACACTGAGCAGGCCCTCTGGGCAGGGCAGTCTCTTAGTGGCGGAACGGCGGACGGTGGAACAACAAGCCTAAATGTCAGACGAAGATAAGAATGACCAAGACAATCGTGAAGGTACACATCCTTTCTGTTTGTTTTCAATGAGGAGAGGCATCTGAAAAGCATTTGTTTATAATGTCATAATCTTGCACTGGTAGAGAAATCTATGTATATTTACATAAACTAAAAAGAATGAAATTTAATATAAGCAGCATAAATGTTTCTGCCAGGGGAACGCTATATAATTAACCCCCAACCCCCATCCTGTATATATATATATATATATATATATATATATATAGATAGATATATATATAAACAACTATGGGTGGAAGGACTTTAAATTTGGTCAAACGCATGCATTTCAGCATGACAGGAAATTAACAACAAGGCCTTGTCGTAATGCACAATGTATGTAACATATACAAAATTCAACAACGTGCTGTGCAAAAATGCTGTCCAATAAGGGAATAAACCCAAACACAGGGTATCAAGGAGCTAATATCATGCAAAAATATATAAAAAGGTATATACATTAGCAAGGTCTGTAGGTTAAAAAAACAACAAAAAACTTTCATTTATAAAACTTTTAGGACATACCTACAACAACCTCTGCCGTCTTTAATTGATGGTATATGGTTCTTCTGCAAGCCATAAATCGTTGTGGGTTTGGCTGGATTCCCAGTGAAGTACTACACTACCCACAATCCTGAAGAAATAACCACCAATTAGAGAAGTCACTGTTACCGTGGCAACATTAATGACAGCACAGCAACACAGCTTAATGACATAATTGAATCAGTCTCACAACACTGTTCATCAACTTTGCAGTCCCTTGTTTTCACAAATGCTAAGAATATTTTCTATATATTAATGCTTGTAAAAAAAATTCAAGTACCATTTTTATATTTAGGCAATACTGTATCACTATGGATGAATAGATGACATAATTTGCAGCACTTTATGGGTTGTTAATTTTTAAAAAACATTAAGTACAAAGTCCTATCTTTATTTTTAATTTTCAAATACCTTTTAAATCAAACTGTAATGTTGTGAATAAAAGATATTCAGGCAGGCACTTACACTTGGTCTCTGCATTATGAACTCTGAGACTGTTTTGCATGATGCTCTTATTTATCAAGGAGGGGGTAAAAACATGCAGTTTCTGCCCTGAAGCTGTTTCTGAGTCATTGTACTGAATTCTTACATACTTTCCCGTGGGTGTTTCAGTTCTTGAGCACCCAAGGGATTGGGGTATATGAAATGGAAATTTTGAAACTCCAGACTTCGAAACGGTCAGGACATCATTGAGACATTCTTTGGAGAAGAGATCAATCTGCTGAGCTTAAGACTTTACTGATGTCAAATTTTTTAGATTTAGCCTTTTGCTGGTTTAAATAATCTCTGTCTCAGGAACACCAGGAAAAATGAAGACTTTCACTGTTAAAGTCATTCATTGTGCAAGTCAGAGAAAACTCTCTCATTCTCAAAAAAGTATGCATTCTTTTACACAATCAGCAATAACTTCATTTAACATTGCTGCTGAACAGCTGCACAATTCATTGGATTTTTCTATGCTGTTGGCTTAAAGGCACAATATGTAAGATTTTTTTATTAAAATACCCAAAAACCCGTGCCTTTAACTCATTTGGCTCAGTAGCATATGGGCTACATATTTTTTCTGCATTTTGACTGACAGATGCCCTTGTCCCAGTCGAGGTGTGGCCAGAGCTGGAGAGAGCCGAGTGTTTGGCTCGGGGTGCTGCGCTGAAATGGGCGTCAGGTGTCTTTTGTCGTCCAGAGCATCTGGAGAGACTTGGACAATACAGGAAAAGGGAGAGTCAACGAACTGCATCGATTCATTCAAGGTTAAAGGTAAGTAGTGGTCATTATTTCACTTCAATTAGAATGCCTCTAAAAAGTATTTGCCCAACAATGTCTGCAAGAAAAGTCATCTGCTCACTTACATTTTTCTTAAGTCAGTTGTACAGTCCTACCTGGAAGGTGTCGACTGGGGTCTTGGTCAATTGCGAGAGGCACGAGCTGAGCTGAGAGAAGTGTCTCATGACTTGCACAAGGCTGACTTGGAGTCCAGGAAAAATTCTGAAGAAGTAACTACACTGGAGACACTTCGGGAGATTTCTGTCTCTCACCGCCAGCTCCTTGCTGCAGTTAGTAACCTACCACGTCTCTATAAAGGTTAGTGATTCCCTGCCCTTTTCAGTGCACAGGGCTGTCCAATCCTTGTCTTGGAGCCCAACATCCTCAAGAGTTTAGCTCCAACTTGTCTCAACATACATGCCTGAACATTTCTAGTTTTCCTGAAGACCTTGATTACCTTGGATCAGTTGTGTTTTTAAATTGATGATGGAGCTAAACTCTGTAGGTACAGCGACACTCCAGGAGCAGTATTGGACACCACTGCCATAGAGCTAAACATTCTCAAGTACATAAAAGTACTTGAAAACAAGCACTTCTAGCTAAGCAAGTTAAATTTTATGAGTCACTGCATTCCAAAGTGTGGTCATTAATAATGTAACACAAGTATGCACACTGCATCACCACTATGGCACTATAGTGTAAAATGTCTTGGACTCCAATTACGTTTTTTTCTTTTAGGTCTAATAGCAAGGAAGAGCAAGAACCTTGCTGAGTAACAAAATTGCTATTAAGGTCGACATGTTTACAGCTAGCTAGCTAAATTGTAACACATATCTATCACACACTTAAGTACTGAGGTTTGCCAGAGTAATGCAAGATTACACTAAGTATGTACATTGGGGCTATCATTTGCTATGCCATCTTTTTCATGTCAGTGCGGAGTATGGTGCTAGAGACAGAGAGACTAGTGGAGTCTCGGAGACTATTGGAAGCTCATGCTCGACTAATGGAACTAGAACGCTGGCAGGATGAGGTACTGCTACAGCTTCAGGGACCCAGGGGATCATCCAGGACGGGGTTAACCTCTGAGGATGAGGAGTTAGTGCGGAATTATTTCTCAGGCGTTGGACGCTTGGTGGATGCCCTTGCCAAGGAGCTCTGGGCAGTGGTGGGGAGTGGTTTGTCACTTGCCTGTCAGAACCCCACGCTTTTTGTGTCAGCTGTACGGATAGTAGAGCGTGAAGAAGGACTAGATCAGATGTTTCTGGAGGAGCGGAGGTCAACATCGGGACAGAACACACCCATGCCCCCTGGGAGACCACGTTGCTGGAGGGACCGCTTCTTCAAGGTTTGATGATAAGCAAGTTTCCTATTGGTAGAAGTACTGGGAAAAATGTTTGTAAGATGACACAACTAAATTTTAAGTGTAAAAAGGCTTTTTTAAATTCACTTAATATGTACCTGTTCTACTATTTGGTCAGGTGATGGAGGAGGCAGTGTCAGCCCGTTTCCGTAGCGTGTCGTACTTGCACACTCGTGGACCAGGGCTTGCAAGTCACTTGTCTGCTCTACAGCACTGCATTATGGGAGACCTTTCAACAGTGCGGCATTTTCTCGAACAATGTGTTCCATCTCACTACCGTCTAACAAGAGCTTATCTGCGCTTCTGCCACCAGTTCTTGCAGAACCATCTTGGACTGGTTAGTGGATGGGAGCTAGAGGGTGGGGAAATCTTCGCTGTTCTTAACTGGGTTCTGCACATATACAATAGGTAAGTAAAGATTATGCTTAAATCAGAATTTGGTCTATGGGTAATCAGAAAGTCCTACACGAGAACTTGTTCTTTAAGCTCAGAGATGATGGGTGAGCCAGCCCTTGTAGCTGAGCTAGACATTGAGGACATGGGACCTCTCATATCTCAGGAAGGTCTCGAGCAGCTGCAGAATAAATATGTCCAAAAAGTTCGGGTAAGATCCAAGGAGGGGTTTTAGTCTCTAAACTTTTTAACATTTACATTATCTTGTCGGAATTAACAGGCCACAAGTTCTTGAGAAATTTTACTGTGATTGTTTGTAGAAGAGTGTCTCAGAGTGGATGCACAAGTCTCTAGAGGTGGAGCTGACAGACTGGCAGAGGGATCAGGAACCAGATATTGACCATGAAGGCTGCTATCACACCAGCCTTCCAACCATCATTGCTCAGGTAATAAAGCAATGACTTAATCTACAATAAGCAAAATTTTGGCACTGATATACATATGAACTACTCTGGTGTCTGTGTTGTTAGATGCTAGAAGAAAATGCACGGGTGGCTTTGATGATAAGTGAAGCTCTGCGGGACCAGACAATCCAAATGGGGCTTTATGAGATGGAGAACCTCCTCAGCCGGTGTGTATAGCCTATTTAGCAATACCAGCAAATCAAAACTCTTATTGATTATATCCAGCATTTTATACTTTCTTCTCACTACATCTAAACAGATTTCGAGATGCAATCATAGAATTTGGGAAGGAGCATCGCAGGGATTCAGCCATAAACAGTAACAAGTTCTACCTCCATTATCTCCTGGCCTGCATCAACAACTGCATCATCCTCAAGTGAGATGGTGTACACGTATCTTTTTACAGTATGTCTGTATTTATGTGATGTTTGTTTGAAAATGTGTGTGTTTTAAATTGTTTTGTGTGCGTTGGAGTTACTTGTAAGCAGTAATTCTTAGATTTAAATGCCTATCTAGAACCTCCACAGAAAGCCTGCAGCAGCAGTTGTGCTCCTTCCCTTCAAACCGGTATTCTCGCATTTCACTTGGACCTCTGGCTGCCCTGGACCGTGCTGTGAGAAAAGCATGTCGCTTAGTCATGGACCATCTCTTGTTTGAGTTGCAACCTCATCTACAGGAGCTCCTGTCTCGTACCTGGCTGGACCAGGGAGAAGTAACCCCAAATATGTGTGGGGTTTTAGAACGTCACTGTGAACTTTACAACAGGGTGCGGCAACCTTGTCGCCAGGTTAGTGTTTACACCAGGCATTAGAAATGATGTAGACCAAACAATAAAATAAGTGAATATACTGTATTTACCCACAATGAAAAATGGCACCCAAATAGCCTTTGCATCATGTGATCTCCATTATCTACAGAGGCTAAAGGAGGAATGTCAGTGGCTAACTGTTGTTGAGTATGTCCGTACACTGATGCAGAAGAGAGTGGTCTGCAGAAATAGTGATGAGCGAAACCAGTTGGCCCAGCGAATGACACAGGATGCTCAGCAGCTGAGGGACCACCTTCAAAGCACGGTGAAAACACATTTACATTAATTTTGGCGGGAATTTTTATGTGGTTTAGGAGCAAGTCTTCTGGCAAGTACACCCAGATAGATAGATTCGGCTTTGACTGAAACAAATGCTTACAATGAGTTCAATTAAAAACATTAACAAATAATAATCAAATTATTGATTAACTGCAAACCTGAATCAAAGCTATTCATGAGAAACTGACTTGAACTTGCACAAAACCGGCAATTGATTGTATATTATCAGGCTTGGGTCAGGCAGCAAACCTCTAGGAACAACACAAGAACAAGTCAATATACGTTTGTGGAAACGAAATTACTCTGAGAATTTCACTCATGTAATGCCATTTTTACATTTAAAGGAAATTGATGGGACCATAGGTGAGGTGAATCCCATAGCTTTGATAATTGCACTGGCTGACATAATCAATTTGAAAGACCCAAACATGCTAATACTGGAGATTTCTGTATTGGTAACCAAGTACCCTGATATAAGGTGAGATTTCAAACCAAGTATACCCAGCATATCTTCAAAATGCATTTGTAATACAGAGATTAATCTATGCCAAGAGACTTATAAAGTGTGTCTTTTCAGTGAGGAGCATGTCTCTGTCCTGATGGATGTAAGAGGGGATGTACCCAAAGACGTGCGGAAGTCAGTACTACATTTTCTGGAGCAGAGCGCCCCACCTTTACCACAAGGATACCGCCCTATATTCACAGAAATCCTTGTGCCCTCTTCCAGCATACAGTTTTGTCTGCCTACTGGAAAATGCACTTGAGAAGCACTCAGAGAAATAACCCTATTGAATTGTATCCGGCCTAATAAACAGGAAATTCATTATTAATTCATCAGTATTCAATAAGACTAGCCTACTCGTTATCTGATCTGTCTTGTCTGAAATTATACTGTGCCCAAATAATATTTACATTTATGATCTCACCAGATGCTTTCTTACAAATGAAAGTGCATAAACAAAATGTACATTCAAGAAATGTTTAAAAATCTTGTTAGTTCTCCAACATGTATGGTAGAAACAAGAGAAAGCAGTGCACATTTTGGCTCATTGTATTTTTAAATATTTGAGGGTGATAATTTTTTCAATGTAAATGTATAACAAAGTTCATGTTACCAAACATAGCATTCTCAAAGCCATTCAATCAATTGCTTTAAAACGTGTATATTGTGGTTCACTATGTATATTGTGGTTGACTATTGGTCAATAAAGCAATGCATATTAAGAAAATATATATAAAACTTATTCATCAATTCATACAAATTCATTAATTCAAGGGTATAACACTAACAACCAATAATTTAAATACATGTACATAAAATGGTACATTAATATAATATACCATTGTACGTCCACTGTACCATGACACATTATTTGACACATTATTTCAGCCATAGTAGTTTTAGTAAGGCTAATATTGGACCCGTAGATCTGTACATTCAATAAAACAGGCTATAAAAATGAGGAATATGAAGAAAAAAAATGTATCAAGGTATTATTTTTGATGTTTGATGTTTAGAGGTATTCACCAATTTGGATTTACTCAATCAATGGGCCAACAACACCATCAGCTAAAAAGTAATGAATCAAATATTCAGGCTATTATAAATATCGGTGATAAAATGTACCATGAAATTTAATATACAAACAATTGCTTCACAATTTATAAAGAACAACTATGACATGTTTTACAATCTTTTCACAAATCCACGAGGAGGGAACCACACATTATAATGTGAGAGCTAAATAATGTTCAACAACACAAAATATTTCTAGACTTTGTTTACACCACACAGAGAGGAGCTTACAAGGCCCTCCCCCTCCCCCACCTCGGTGCCTCAGACCACATCACTGTCATGCTAATGCCTGCATACAGACCACTCGTTAAAGTCACCAAACCAGTTCACAAACTGATACAAGTGTGGCCGGAAGGGTCGTCAGAGGCTCTTCAAGACTGTTTTAACACCACTGACTGGAATATGTTTAAGCAGGCTGCAACATACAATACCACAGACCTCCAGGAGTACTCGGAGACTTCACTGCCTACATCACCAAGTGCATTGATGATGTAACAGTCACAAAGACCATCACTGTCCGGGCCAACCAGAAGCCGTGGCTAACAGGGGAGGTCTACGGACTCCTGAAGA
>NW_015539924.1:1490393-1492739 GCF_001515605.1 Sinocyclocheilus anshuiensis
AATTGACAATAAAGCAGACTTGACTTGACTTGACTTGATATTGCCCAGCTACCTTCAAAAGTGGCCCAGCATTTCAAAGACAAGGACAAGTCAAGCACTTACCTTGAATGAACATCGTACCTTTTACTTGTATGTGATCTGTTTCTGTGTTATTAACACAACGCATAACACACATATGTGAAAAAAAAAGTATTGTGTATGTAATTTTGGCAACGGCTGAGGGGAAGCGGCCTTTAGTGGTCACGTGATCTTAGGGGCGTGACTTCATTAAAAACATGGCCGCGTCCGGCGAGATCATGTTGGATTAATCTATTTGTGAACGATCTAGGCATTATACTACAAAATACATGAATAAGTTTGTTCACGTATAACTGAAGTGACAATGAAGACATTTTGCGGTCGTGCAAATCCAACAACCGGAGCGCTGGACTGGGTTGAGGAAAGCGAGGAGTATGATTACCAACTGGAGATTGCGAGGTGTGTAAACCATCTCATGTAACATCACCATGCGTCGACAACAACTGATCTTTGCCTGTTTCTGTAGAAGTGATCAATTCTATTGTTTAAAAAAAACTTATCAAAATGACGTGATGAAAATACTTGACAGTGACTTGTTGCTATTTTTGTTCTTACACGTTGGAAAGTGTGTTGTGGTAAAAGTGCTAGATTATCAATTAAACTTACTCGAATTGTAGTCATGTGATATCCTATCACATAAAGGGGGTAAATTATCTGGACCTGTCCTGATAATGGTTGCTGTGTCTCTTTCCCAGGTCGTGCTATGCAGATATGCTCCATGATAAAGACAGAGTGAGTTGTGTTGTCATGTAATATCGCATAGAAATAATGTAAACCAAAATTGTTCCAAAACAAGTCTAGCTCCTCTGATAAAAATGGGAAACAGAAAATCAGAATGACATAACAGTGAATAAATGATGGAATGATTAGCTTAATTTGTCATATTTTCCAAAGCTTATAGACATCGAAAAGCTGAAATGTTGCTATTGATTTTTCTGCTTTGTGTACTTAAGAATGAGAAATACTACGAAGGCATTCGAGCAGCGGTGAGCAGAGTAAAGGCACGCGGTGAACGGGTGGTGGTCCTGGACATCGGCACTGGGACGGGTTTGCTCTCCATGATGGCTGTGATGGCTGGAGCTGATTATTGCTATGCTATAGAGGTGCTCACTAATGCTCATGTGTTGAAAGTTGAGAAATAAGATGGAATTGAATGAAGACAAATATATGAATCCCATACAGGTGTTTAAACCCATGGCACAGGCTGCTACTTGCATCATGGAGAGGAACGGCTTCTCGGATAAAATCAAGGTCATCAACAAACACTCCACAGAGGTTACAGTTGGACCAGGTTAGCCAACCACCAATATGCTTTTAACACAGGTAGATCAGATAGGTTCAGTGCATTGGTTTTATACAGTAGTAGTAATTATCCAACTGATAATTACAGTCCTGAATGTTGATTGATCATTACAGCTTTCAAGCCATATTAAAATATATGATAATACATTTTTATAACTACCTCTTGTGTATATCACTGTGCAAAGATTTATATTTTTTATTTTAATATTTTGTATATAAAATTTGATAGAGAATATATTAATAAATGTGTATGTGTATACATATATATTGTATATAGTGTATATATATTGTATATATACTTGTGTAATTTGTTTTTTATAATTTTATGCATAATAACGAATATTATGTATATATATATATATATATATATATATACTCACACAAATCATAATGTTTTAATTTTATTTTATATTTAAAACATAAATATTTTAATCATATTATTGAAAAATAAAAATATTCAAATTATACAAATTATTCTTATAATTGTAATATTTTACAATTTTATTTTTATTTAATAATAATATTTTAATTTGTTAGGTTTTATATTTAAAAACATTATACATATTTTAATTAAATTAATGATAATTAAAAATATTCAAATTATATACATATAATTTTAATATTTTACAATTCCATTTTATTTCATGTTATATATTAATAATAATAAATAATATTATTATACATATTTAATTATATACATATTATATATGTGTGAAGTTATAAAAAAGATAAGTGGATAGATAGATAGACAAAATCAACTTGAATTTGTGCCATATTGTAAATATTGTAATGAACACCATCAACTGTATCACCTTGCATTGCATTCTTGCAAATATAAATGTATTTGTATCTGTAGATGGAGACATGCAAGAAAGAGCTAACATCCTTGTCACGGAGCTGTTTGATACAGAGCTGATCGGTGAAGGAGCGTTGCCCAGCTATGAACATGCACACATGCACCTCGTC
>NW_015539925.1:0-8772 GCF_001515605.1 Sinocyclocheilus anshuiensis
CCACTGCTGTTTGATGAACTCGTGAAAAACGGCACGAGAGAGAAAAGAAACAGAGCGAGAAAAAAGAAATAGACGCGAATGGAAACGCGAATGACAAGCTAACCAGCTATCGAATGCTAACGTGCTGCACTCGCGGTTTTAGAATAAAAGCGAACGATCAAATTAATCAGATTAGTTTGATAGATAATATCAGAAATATTGTTGGAATTAAGTTATATTTTATCACTTTAAACAACAGAGAGTGATAGTAAGATAGAGATTCAACAGAAAAGCGAAGCTACACGGAGCTACAATCGCAAACCACTCAGCAGCACGGCAGAAAGGAACCGGAAGTTACATTAGTTAAACATATTAGTTGACAACATGAACTAACAATGAACAATACTTGTACGGAATGTATTTATCTTAACCTCAACATTTACTAATTATTAAGATTAAAAGTTGTATTTGTGTTAACATTAGTTAAAGCACTGTGAACTGACATGAACATGCACTGATGAAGGCCTGTGTGCCAAAACGCTTTGGCGAAATAAGCATTATTACAATTTCAAACTCGAGTTTCTGATTATTCTGACTCCTTTACGTCACAAGTATTGCTGGTATTGTCTAAAAATTATTTCCTTGTCATTCCATGCACCGTTGATCGTGTGAAGTTGCACCAGAACAATTACATAATTCTGACATGAACATTTGTATTATCTAACATTAACAAAGGTTAAAAATGCTGTAAAAAATGCTTTTGTTCATGGTTAGTTTATGTTAGTTAACTTTAACTAATGTTTACAAATGAAAAGTTGTTATTATAGTTTTTGTAAATTATTTTATAATACAACTATTAGGTCTTAAGTAGACACATTTATAGTTAAATAAAACAACCACAATAATAATAATAGGCCTAATAATAACAAATAAACAGATTGACAAAATTAGGCTACATCATGACATTGTTGTCTAGTCCACAAAGACAGTGTGATGCATTCCACTTAATAATACACAAAAACAATACGATTTGTTAACAACATGGGCTACCCGGGAGCTTGTTCTGTCCTTCTACGAGTACAGTTTGCAAACCCATGGGAACATATTATGAATTTGAGGGTACAGATTGAAAAACTGAAGATAGTTTGCAAATCTGGGACCACGGATTAGGAAATTTTACAGTTTATTAATCTGTGGACATGATTTGTTAAAATGAGGGAACGTTTTAAGAATTTGTGAGTACGAATTATAAACTAAGTGGATGAATAAAAAAAAAAATCATAGCTACAGATATATACATCATGGCAATGTTGATATGTAACAAAGTTTTTATATATATATATATATATATATATATATCCTATCAAGGCTCGAAGTTGCAAAACCATTTTGGTCGCATATGCTCCCTAAATTTAATGTGTGACCTCAAAATATATTTGGGATATATTTGCATTTGTGCGAGTGCAAATATTTGTTGAGGTGCGACCTGTTTTCATTTCTCTACAAAGCATTGGCTAATTACCGCACAGTTTGTGGCTGCTGTGAGCTGATACAGTAACCGGTCCACCGTTCTATCACACAGCCAATTAAACTTCATCTTTACGTTCTTAAATTTAAAGCAGACTTTAGGTTGGTTAATATTAGCTGTCAATCACTCCCTTTCACTGCGCTCCGTTGTCACGTGACAGGGAGCTAACTAGCATGCAAAATGTAAAGAACTGAAGAGAGAAGATGAAAAGAACACTAATACACA
This sequence comes from Sinocyclocheilus anshuiensis, assembly GCF_001515605.1. Taxonomy (NCBI): domain Eukaryota; kingdom Metazoa; phylum Chordata; class Actinopteri; order Cypriniformes; family Cyprinidae; genus Sinocyclocheilus; species Sinocyclocheilus anshuiensis. Next base: position 1,733 of record NW_015539925.1, read on the forward strand.
GGGCTCGCAGAGATATCTAAACAAATGAGTGCAGCACACACAAAGAAACTCAGTAAATGTACTGCGGTAAAAATTCTAAATGTGGAGTTTTTATATTTATAACATATAATACAGTAAAGCAACATCACACAACCAAGAATGCTGTCTTCCTGAATACCATTAAGATTGAAAATCTGACACTGATTTCATACAACGGTTCAATAAACAAGTAGTTAAAATTAAACTTAATTATATTTTAGATGCAATATTGACTGTTTTGTTCTGTTTCAGCAGCGAAAATAGTTCCAAACAAAGATCACAGCAGCAGAACCATAGCGCATCTCAGCCTTGTTTCATTACTGAATGATTTGCATTTTGAACGAATCAGTTGAGTCAAAGATTCAATGAGCCATTGATAAAAAACTGCCTCATTCTTGAATAAATCATCCATTTGAACGAATCATTTGAACAAATGACTTAGTGACTCACTCATTAAGATGGTCACTTGCCGCCACCTAAAGGCGGTTCAGTTTGATGTTTAAAAGTATCATTCTTTCCAACATTTCTTATTTGTATATTCAAAAAATATTTAAAACAATCTCACAACATAATTTAATGTAGCTGTAATTTTTTCAGCGTAAATGATTTAATTTGATTAACAGCCCTATATTTTCTTATTATTCTAATTTAATGTATTGATCAAATTTAAGAATTTAAAATGAAAGATGAAGCATACATTTAATAAGATTAGGGGGGGGGGCGGCCTTTATAAAAGGAAAAAACAAATGCCCTCAGGGTAAATATCACAAATACTCAGATTTAAATATGTCAAAGCTGATAGAACACTGATGAGAATATTGCTTCAGAATAAATTATTAACACAAAAAGCATATTTTTTCAGGACAAGCAACTTGTTTACATGGACAAGTGAATGGCCGATTTATTTGTCCTTCATGTGCGTGTGTGTGTTAGGGGTGACCCCGAATAGTCGACGATTCGATGCTTCGATAGGAGGAGACTGATTCGACTACCAATCTCGAATCTTTCTCAGAGGTGTTATGAAACAAGATATGGGGGTGCTCAATATCTGATTTTACATAGACCTACCGGTTTTCTCCCAATATGTTAATATACAGCCTATTATGATAATGCTGTAAATAAAAATGTGAAAAGAAAGAAGCTTTTAATAATTTTTTTTAATGTGCGTGAATAAATCCAACCACCCAACAATGTCTGGAATACGAAAATCTAAAGTGTGGAATTGGATGAACTTTGAAATGGTAAAAGATGATCCAAAAAAAGTAAGATGCAAGTTGTGCCAACAGCTCATGTCCTACCACTCAACAGTGACAAACATTGCGGCACACTTCTGCGGTCAACGTTAACGAGTTGACTAGCGCATTATGTGAAAAGAATCAAACGGACACAGGCAGATCGCGTGAAAGACTGGATTTTTTTCTCTCGATCAGGTAGGCTACAAGTGATTTCAAGACATTTCAGCTGGTTCTAATTTGATTTTTGGATGCTGTGAACGTTTAGCTAAAAAGACTGCCACTCCAGTTTAGCGTTTATTGTCTCTGCAGTTAAAAAGACAAAGTTGACAATTCTGGCTATACTTTCATTACTTTAATTTATTTATTGATCACTCAGGGTTATCTAATTTAACTATTTGTGGCTTGTGTTTTGAATATATGTTCCCCTGCACTTTAGGCATTTTGCACACATTTGTTCTGTTCCTTGTGACTATGACTTTAGTTTTTTTATTATTTTTTTATTTATTTATTAGAACGGTATATTCTGTTCTAATTTAATTCTGTAAATTAATTTTTGATTGTTTTTCGGTGCATCGATGTTGCGCTACAGACTATTTAAGAAAAAAATAAGTTGTTCTTAAAAAAACACATGTGGGAACTAAAGAATTTTTCAAAAATTGCACTTAAAAACATTCTTACAAACGTATTGGAATTTATCTTAACTTCTGAACTTATTTCTTAAAAAGATTTTCATGAATCCGGCCGGGGGGGTAGACACATTTAAAGTAATGTAATCATCTGGTTTTAGCCAGGTTTGTGTCAAATAGAGCACATCTAAGTTATGATCTGTGATCATATAATTTACAAAAAGTGCTTTTGTAAAAAGGGATCTAATATTCATTAAGCCAAAATTTATCATTTGTTTATCTGTAAAATATCTGTTTTTTATTTGTTGAACATCAATTAAATTGTTACCCTTAAATTGGGTTGGACGCTTTTTGTATTTGCTAGTTCGGGGTACAGACGCAGTCACGTGCAAGTTCACACACCTCTTTAATGTTATTTTTAATGATCTCCGACTGGCGAAGTCGAACATCATTAGTGCCAACGTGAATAACAATCTTACTGAATTTATGTTTAGCATTAGCTTGCACTTTTAAATTTGCCAAGATGTCAGGCACTCTGGCTCCCGGTAAGCATTGGACTATTGGTGGCTGGTGTCTCTATTTTCATGTTCTGTACAATAGAATTGCCTAGGGCACTTTGTAGGCACAAATGACAAGCTAACAGGTTAACGGAATGCTAACGTGCTGCCCTAGCAGTTTAAATTAAAAAGCGAACAATGTCAAATTAGTTTGATAGATAATATCAGAAAAAAATTGTGAGAATTAAGTTATATTTTATCAGCTTAAACAACGGAGAGTGATAGTAAGATTCCATGGCAGACAGGAACTGGAAGCTCCTAGAAATGGCACAAATGTCTTGCCAACACCACCCTTGATTTGATGGAGGAACTTGCAGATCATATCCAGAAGAATCAAGCGTTAATTTTTTTGTAACATTTTTGTTGAATTTTGAAATAGATTATGGGTAACCAAATGCTTTCTCTGTGTTTGAAGTAGTTTTTCATAATGTGTAATATATATATATATATATATATATATATACAAATGCAAAACCTAACAAAAATGAGTAATTTGTCAGAAAATACATGTATAGACAACTAGGGTAACACACATGCCTAATTTAATGATTTCACTCAATTAACCTATAGGTTTTATTGAAAATAAAGATGTCTGAAATGTACATCTAATTCATAGAAATATTAAATTGTAGCCAAAGCAATTAGGGATTCAAGCGCATAGCGCTGAAACCCACTTATAATTGTAGGGATTTGTACAGTAAGTATTACATCAACTTTAACTTTGCATTGACCTCTTCCCTCTCATTCACCCCCAAATAACTGCAATGAAAAATCCTGTACCCTTGTAAAAGAGGGTTGCCATCACTATAAATTGGCAAGCTATATGGAGTTCCGTGATGTGGCCAGTTTATTTGGAGTTGGTATCAGCACAAAATGTGACATATTTTGGGAGTTGTGCACGGCACTTTGCCAAATTAGGAATAAATATGTGACACGGCCAAAAAATTAGGCAGACATGTAAGCTATCATTGATGGCTTTGAAAGCAAGACTGGATTTCTAATGTGTGGGGGTGCCCTAGATGGCACTAACATCCCTGTTACAACAACTTCAGCATACCACACTGACTACCACAACTGTAAAAGTTGGTATAGTGTGCTGCTTCAAGACCTTGTAGAGACATGTATTGTGCTACACAACGTCTGTGAGAACTTCAATCTGCAATTCATCAACACCCCACTATTATTTGGTTTACATGCAACCAAATAATCAGTTAGTAATCTGATTGACGGCTCAATCGGACTGAAAAGCCTTCATGTTAACACCTTAATCGATCCGACTGAGCTCGATCCAACTTAATTTTCGATCGGATTGAAAGGGGTGGTTTATTCCTTTTCTAATACGATTAAGAGTACATGTAAACACTCGATCGGATGGAAAGCCGAAACTGAAAGGACTGCGCATAAGCATTGACATAGAAATAGCGTAATGACATATGACACACGGAACGAGCTATTCTTCTTCCCGTTGAATAAAGGGTTGTATAAATGAGTGTCCTGTCATTATAAAACTCTCCTTTCACTCAGTGTTTGTGATGTGGAGCAGGACAACCTCCCACCAGTTCTTGTTTCAGATTCTCATCCACAGATGACTGGTTTTGGGAGCAGGAGGGGTGTTTTTACTGTGTGACAAATATAAGCAGTACGTCACAGAGGTTTATATGTAATATTTATCCAAAAATGGACAAATATTAATTCTGCTTTTTAAAACAAATAAAGAAACAGTGTAGGAGAATGGTTATCATGCACACACACACACACACACACACACACACATATATATATACTGTATATATATATATATATATATATATATATATATACAATTATTGATCTTTAAACAAGAGTAGCAGACAATTTCTACACGTCTTTTTAACGTCTTTATAACATCAGCATTTGTTTATACTTAACATTTATACTCTCATGTTTTTTTTAATTTTATTAACAGCTTCCTAAATCGGCCTACTACTACTATTGGTATACAGCATATACTAGTAGATAGAAATTAGGCAACATAAGCAAACTAAATAGTAGGCCTACATTTGAATTCAGACTGGCGTTCATCTTCCGAACTTCGATAATCAATATGGTCCTCGCCCGGGACTATTATTGGTCGGCAACCTAAAGGAGAGAATTGTTTACTCATATACTGTTGTAGGAAGCTAATGGCTACCACAGAAAATAACTGATAACAAATTATTCTAACCAAATACTGCATGCATTTCTTCAAAATATGGGGGAATCAGTGCCAGTCCGTCTGTTGTGCTTAATGCACTCTCTATACCTTCTATTCAAGCAGTCAATTCTCTCTTTCAGTTCTCCCCAGTCCCCAAAATCTCAACTTTTGGACATTTACATACTACTATTTGATAAATCTGTTCCCAAATGGTGTGGTTATGCACCACTGTCTCAAACTGTGTCTGAAATGATGTTCTCCCCAAACTGAAATTAAACAGCTGTTTCCTCCCTGGTCCAGTTTCACATTTTTCTTGTTGGCGCCATGTTGTGTGTTTGCACATGTGATAGCGGGAAGCAATGTAATAGGCACATGACGACAGGGATGTGACAGTGGTGCATAAATCGAATTACCCCTACCACTTTTGGTAGTTTTACTGAGATTTCTAATCTTGTGTGAATTGGCCATTAATGTTACAGACATCCTGTGGTAAAATGATATTACTCCGTCTACCCCTGTAAAGATGGCAACATAGCATAGCATAGCATAGCATAGCAACACCCTAGCAACCACCCCGATTACCTAAGCAACTGCATAGCAACCACCCAGAACAAGTTATCAACCACATAGCAGCCACCCTGAGTGCCTTGGCAACTGCAAAGCAAGACCTAACAACCACTCATTTAAGCTTCCTTCCTATCTAATATTTTTTTAAATTTGTCTGTCTTTCAAAAATTATTTTAAAATCTTTTAAAATTACTAAACTAAAACTTTAGTTTACTGACTGAATGCGTTTTCTAGTGTGGATCATGGAGGAGAATCCAGGATTACAACAGGACTAAAGAAATGTACGTCTACACACGCACACACACACACACACACACACACACACACAGCTTTGGTGATTGTTGTTGTTGTTCTAAATGTCTCTGTTCTTGTGTTCAGATGCCTGTTTTCTCACACTGGATCCAAACACATCAAACACTTTTCTCGTTCTGTCCGAGAAGAACAGAGAAAGGTGACATTTGGGTATCATCTGTATCCTGATCATCCAGAGAGATTTGATGTGTGGCAGGTGTTGTGTAGAGAGGGTGTGTGTGGACGCTGTTACTGGGAGATCGAGTGGAGTGGTGTTGTGTATATATCAGTGTCATATAAGAGCATCAGCAGGAAGGGAGACGGTAATGAGTGTTGGTTTGGATCTAATGATCAGTCATGGAGTTTGATTTGCTCTCCCTACAGATACTAATTCAAACACAATAACATAGTGACTCGTCTCCCTTTGAAGTCCATCAGCAGTCGTCGTAGAAAAATAGGAGTGTTTGTGGATCACAGTGCAGGAGCTGTCCTTCTACAGCGTCTCTGACACAATGAGCCTCATCCACAGAGTCCAGACCACATTCACTCAGCCGCTCTATCCTGGGTTTAGTATTGATTTTAAATCATCAGTGAAACTGTGTTAATGAATCAGAAGAGATTGACGAGATTCTACCCATAATGCTTTGAGCTGCATGATAAATCAGTGACAGTGAGATGTTATAGGGTCTCTTCATGACATTAATACTGCAGCTGAACTTCTGTCACTGAAATAACAGTCAGAATAAATGTGTCATAAATCCTCATATAGACAGTAAGATCAGTGTGTGTGTGTGAGAGACTTGTTTTATTACAATCAAAATTACCTTTTAATTGAAAAGTAACTTCCACAAACATCATTCATGAAGAAAAAGCAGTTATTATATTTTATCATTCGATTTGTGCAGAAATAATGAGACAGAATGACAAATAAACTTTCAGATTTTAATTTATGATGAATGAAATGTCTGACTACTGTTTGTATCATGAATATAATCGATTCCTCACAAGACTGAAAATACCTTCAGGAGAGTTTCTGACATTATATAAAATATGACATTAATCATAGCATTTAGCTGTATTCAATTATTAAGGGATCTCTTTCAATCAGTGAAAGAAGCTGTCAGAATATTTTTTTTTTATTCTGAGTTTTAAAATTAACATTTTAATGGAAGTATATTTATGAACAAAAATCTATTTATTTACTAAAATATGTAAAAATGTATTAAAATATGTACAAACTTTGCTGAATTTGTTTAAACAAGTACTGCCTTATATATAATGCAAATATTACTTTGCTGAAGTATTTGTATCAGTACTTGTCTTTAGTTCATTTAAATTACTTTAGTTATTACTTAACTTACTGCTTTAATTATTGTTTAATTATTAATTAACATATAATAATAATAATAATAATAATAATAGGAACCAAAACATTAATTTTACTTTGTTATTTAAGTTCAATAAAGAAATCAATAAAGAAACATGGGTAACAATTTATTTTAAGGACCAATTCTCGATATGAATTAGTTGCTTATTAGCATGCATATTACTAGCATATTGGCTGTTTATTAGT
>NW_015539925.1:8782-10977 GCF_001515605.1 Sinocyclocheilus anshuiensis
TGTACCTAAACTTAACTACCTTACTAACTATTAATAAGCAGCAAATTAAGAGTTTGTTCAGGGAAAACTCTTAGTTAATAGTGAATATGTGTTCCCTATTCTAAAGTGTTACCGAAATATGTTATGACTACAATAATCTTATTACACTGTAAAATATAAAGTCAGTATTTATTATTAATAATAACCTAAATCTGTATTTTTCTTTTATTATTATAAAAATGATAACTAATCAGTTAAAGCTGCAGTCCGTAACTTTTTTTGGTTAAAAATGATCCGAAATCAATATTTGAGCAAGCTTTAAGAAATATGTTAAGATTGCAATAATACTATTGTACTCTAAAATAAAAAATCAGTATGTATTATTATTATTAATAGTAGTATTAGTATTTTTAATAATAGTAATAATAATAATAATAGGTTCTGGTTTAGCATCTGCCATGTGAGGCCGCATAAGTCGGGAGCCCCGCAAAACGTTTTTCAATTTTGTTTTAACACTTTAAAACAAGTGTAATTTTTTGTAATTGACTTTTAATAACTACTAAAATTCTGTCTGAGTGCCAACGATGTCTTCAAAAGCCCAGGCGAAATTTCTCTAGTATGAGAAGAAATGCACAATACATTTTCATCTTTGAAAGAAGATCTCAGAACCCAGAATGAGCCCTTAACTAGCCTAGCTCCTCAGAATGGACTACTGGCCTTCACTCGCTCAAGTCGACAGTTACTTCTCTTCAGAAAGAGATTGCTTCACTGCAAGCTTAGAGTCGTTCCCACCGTTCTAATCAAGCCAAGTCAAGGAACCTTTATTTATATAGCACTTTATACAATACAGATTGTGTCAACGCAAACAAAGTCTTTGCAGTGAATCTGTCGCTAGGGCTCATCTAGTTGACATGGTCTCCGCTGACATTCTGGGCTGTAGAGGTTGTCTTTAGATGCTGATCCACCATCTGTACTGATACGGACTGGATCAGGATGACTGCAGTGACCAACTGATCTGGATACAGATCCGTATGGCTACGGTGACCTTGGAATAAGAATGAAAGGGACTAATATTAGCGTAGATGCCATTCTTCTTACGATTTAACAAGTACATCGGGTATTATGGGAAGTTATTACATGCGGAGGTTTTTGGTCCAATAATTAAAACCTTTAGCAGTAGGAAATTACTAGTCATCCAGTTTTTTATATCAACTATGCATTCCTTTAGTTTTGCGAATTGGTATGTTTCATCGGGCAGTGAAGAAATATAGAGCTGAGTATCATCAGTATAACAGTGAAAGCTAACACCATGTTTCTTGACGATAACTCCCGAGAGTAACAGGTAAAGTGTGAAAAGCAATGGTCCTAGTACTGAGCCTTGTAGTACTGCATACTCTACTTGTGATCGATATGATATCTCGTCATTCACTGCTATGAATTGATGACGGTCAGATGAGTAAGATTTGAACCATGACAATACATGGAGATGTGGCACTGATTTACGCCAGTTTGAGTTAATGTGAAAAGAACACTTTAACACGGTGATTTAAAGGGGTCATATGATGCTTTTTTAAAGATCATTATTTTGTGTATTTGGTGTAACAGAATATGTTGACATGCTTTAATGTTCAAAAAACACATCACCAAGTTATAGATAACACCAGCAGTGCTATTTTATTAACATTATTTTAATGTTAAAATAACACAAAAACTGTATTTTGCATTGTCTGATTGAATTATTTCAAGTCCCCTTCAATTTGATTGAAATTTAATTTAAATCGAGCTGTCAGAATGATTGAGGCATTTACATGACGGCTTTTCAAATTACAAGGCAAGTTTATTTATATAGCACATTTCGTACACAATGGTAATTCAAAGTGCTTTACATAAAAGAAAGTAAAATAATCATAAAAATTATCACAAAAATAAAACAATGAATTTAAAACTTTGAAAATTATTTTTAAAAATTATTTTAAATGAATGTAAGACCGTTAAAAGTAGAAAATGATTATACATAAAATACAGTGCAATCATTTCGGGTTGCATAAAATACAGTGCAATCAGTTCGGACATCGCACAGTGCTCATTCAATAAATGCACAGCTAAACAGATGAGTTTTGAGTCTAGATTTAAATGTGACTAATGTTTTAGCACATCTGATCTCTTCTGGAAGCTGATTCCAACTGCGGGCGGCAAAATAGCTAAAAGCGGATTCC